>NW_026592548.1:1615509-1736733 GCF_907164565.1 Psammomys obesus
AAAACTGCATGGTATTGGCATAAAAACAGAAAGGAGGATCAATGGAACCGCATAGAAGACCCAGAAATAAACCCACACACCTATGAATACTCGATTTTTGACAAAGAAGCCAAAACCATTCAATGGAAAAAAGACAGCATCTTCAACAAATGGTGCTGGTCCAACTGGATGTCCACATGCAGAAAAATGAAAATAGATCTATATTTATCACCCTTCACAAAACTAAAGTCCAAGTGGATCAAAGACCTCAACATAAAACCAGATACTCTAAATCTGTTAGAAGAAAAAGTGCGGAACAGCCTTGAACTCATTGGCACATTAGAAAACTTCCTGAACAGAACACCAACAGCGCAGGCTCTAAGAGCAACAATCAATAAAGGGGACCTCATGAAACTGAAAAGCTTCTGTAAAGCAAAGGACACTGTCATCAAAACAAAATGCCTGCCTACAGATTGGGAAAGAATTTTCACTAACCCTTTATCTGACAGAGGACTCATATCCAATATATATAAAGAACTAAACAAGCTGAAAAGCAGCAAACCAAGTAATCCAATTAAAAAATGGGGAACAGAGCTAAACAGAGACTTCTCCATAGAGGAATATCGAATGGCAGAGAAACACTTAAAGAAATGCTCATCCTCATTAGCCATCAGGGAAATGCAAATCAAAACGACCCTGAGATATCACCTTACACCCATCAGAATGGCCTAGATGAATAACTCAAGGGACAACACATGCTGGAGAGGTTGTGGAGAAAGGGAAACCCTCCTGCACTGTGGGTGGGAATGTAAACTGATATTACCACTCTGGAAATCTATCTGGTGCTTTCTAAGACAATTAGGAATAGTGCTTCCTCAAGACCCAACTATACCACTGCTAGGTATATACCCAAAGTTTGCTTAAGTAAACAAAAGGGATATTTGCTCAACCATGTTTGTAGGAGCTTTATTTGTTATAGCCAGAACCTGGAAACAACCCAGATGTCCATCAACGGAGGAATGGGTACAGATATTTTGGTATTTTTACACAATGGAATACTACTCAGCAATCAAAAAGGAGGAAATCATGAAATTTGCAGGCAAATGGTGGGATCTAGAAAAGATCATCCTGAGTGAAATATCCCAGAAGGAGATAGACAAACACGGTATATTCTCACTTATATAGACCTATAAAATATGATAAACATAATGAAATCTATACATCTAAAAAAGATAATCAAGAAAGCGGACATGGGGTAAGATTATCAATCCTCGTTAAGAAAGACAGATGGGATGTACATTGAACATATGACAGGAGTCTACTGAGCGCATTTGAAAGACTCTAACTAGTAGCGTTTTCAAAGCAAAGACTCATGACCAAACCTTTGGCAGAGTACAGGGCATCATAAGAATAAGGGGAGTTAGTCTGATGAGGAAAGGATAGGAGCTCCACAAGGACCAAATATATCTGGGCACAGGGTCTTTTCTGAGACTGACATGCAACCAAGGACCATGTATGAATGTAACCTAGAACCTCTGCTCAGATGTAGCCTGTGGTATCTCAGTAACCAATTGGTTTCCCATAGTGAGGGGAACAAGGACTATTTCTAACAGGAACTCAATGACTGGCTCTTTGGCCTCCCCACCCCCCAAGGGAGGAGCAGTCCTGTTAGGCCACAGAGGAAAGCTTTGCAGCCAGTCCTGAAGATACCTAAAAAAACAGGATCAGATGAATGGGGAGGAGGTCCCTCCTATTAGTGGACTTGGCAAGGGGCATGGTGAAGATGAGGGAGGGAGGGAGGGACTGGGAGGGAATGAGGGATCGGGACAGGGCTGGGATGCAGAGTTAATAAAATGTAACTGATATGAAAAAATAAAATTTAAAAAAAGTTTTATTAATATTTCTTTTACAAATGTGGGTGCCCTTGCCTTTGGGGCATAGATGTTCAGGATTGTGATATATTACTGGTGGAGTTTTCCCTTGATTAGCACGAAGTGTCCTTCTCTATCTCTTTTGATTAATTTTTGTTGAAAGTCTATTTTATTACACATTACAATGGCTATTCCTGCTTGCTTCTTGGGTCCATTTGCTTGGAAAACTGTCTTCCAGCCCTTTACTATCAGGTAATGTCTGTCTTTGTGGCTTAGGTGTGTTTCTTGTATGCAACAGATTGCTGGGTTTTGTTTATGCATCCATTCTGTTAGTCTGTGTCTTTTTATTGGAGAATTGAGTCCATTGATGTTGAAGGAGATTAATGACCAGTGGCTGGCAGATCCTTTGGTTTTGATGTTGGCTGTGGTCATAAGGTTGTGTGCTTGGTTGCTTTTTGTTTTACTGTTGTGAGGTTAATTATTTCCTGTGTTTCTTGAAAGTAGTTTTCTTGGGTTGTATTTTTCCTTCTAGTATCTTCTGTAATGCTGGATTTGTGTGTAGATATTGTTGAAATTTGTTTTTGTCATTAATATCTTGTTTTCTCCGTCTATGAGGACTGAGAGTTTTGTTGGATATATTAGCTTAGGATGACATCTGTGTTCTCTTAGGGTCTGCATGACATCTCGCCAAGCCCTTCTGGCTTTCATAGTTTCTGTTGAGAAGGCAGGTGTGATCCTGATGGGTTTACCATTATATGTTACCTGGTCTTTTTCCCTTGCAGCTTTTAGTATTTTTTCTTTGTTCTGTATACTTACTGTTTTGATTATTATGTGACAGGAGGATTTTCTTTTCTGGTCTAATTTATTAGATGTAGGCCTCTTGTATTTTTTTTATAGGCCTCTCCTTTAAGCTGGAGAAATTTTCTTCTATGATTTTGTTGAAAATATTTTCTGGGCCTTGGTGGAGGGAATCTTCTTTTTCCTCTATTCCTATTATTCTTAGGTTTTGTCATTTTACGTTGTCTTGGATTTCTTGGATGGTTTGTGTCAGAATTTTTTTAGATTTCTTATTTTCTTTGAGGGATACATCGATTTCTTCCATTGTATCTTCCACACCTGAGATTCTTTCTTCCATCTCTTGTAGTCTGTTGGTTATGCTTTCCTCTGTAGTTCCTGTTTTCTTTCCTAGGTTCTCCCTCTCTGTAATTTCCTCCATTTGTGTTTTCTTTAATTTTTCCACTTCTATCTTCAGATCTTGAACCATTTTGTTGATTTCCTTCACCTGTCTGACTGTATTTTCTTGTTTTTCCTTCAATTCTTTCGCGTCTTTCTTTGAACATTCCTTTGTTTCTTTTATTTCTTTCGGTGATTTAATCATTTCTTCCCTGAAAGCCACAAACTGTTTGTCTGCATTTTCCTGTATTTCTTTACGGATGCCCATAATCTGTTTTACTATATCTTCCCCTAAATCTTTATGCTTTTTATTTGCTTTCTCCATTAACCTCTTCATAAGCATAGATGTAAGGCCATCTTCTTGAATTTCACTTATGTTAGGGTATCCAGGGCTACTTGTCTCTGGATAACTGGGTTCTGGGGATGCCATATTGTTTTGCCTTTTGTTGCTTGTGATTTTTTGCTGGCCCCTAACCATCTGGCTGTCTCAGGTGTTGTCTGTTAATTTCTGGTGCCTGCTGGGTCCTGGGGTGGGGAGAATCTAGTTGGCCAGGTTCTGAAGGAGATCTCCCCAGCTTTTTGGGTATGGTCAACTGAATGGTTGTGCTTCTTGGGAATTTTCACAGTTCACTTCAGGCATATGGACCTGTGTGGTAACTGTTGTGTTCAGAAAGGTGCTCCTCTCATCAGGAGAGTTCCTCATGATGGCTGTCCTGCTGCTGGGTTTTTTGCTCTGAATTTAGTGAGCTGCAGCTTTTGCTCTTAAGTTGTAATTTTTGGGTGCAGCCCTCTTGAAGAAGCAGGGAGACTCACAGTTTTGTCAGTTTAGCTAGCGATAACTGGTCAAACCTTGGAGCAATATCTGAGAGCTGCTGTAATGGCGCTCTTGCTTTTGCAGTCTGAAGATGCAGGTGTGTACCCCAGTGCCCTAGCGGTACTCAACAATGGCAGATGAGCATGGTGCTCATGCCTCCATTAGAAGGCTATAGCCGAGAGCCTGCATGAATCTGGAAAGTCTTCTGGAGCTGAGTGTCCTGATTGTTGGAACTGATGATCCCCCCCTCTGTGGGGTTTCCTTCTGACAGGGACCTCCAGACTATGCTTTGGGGATCACTTTCTGTCTGGGATGGTGAGTAGAAGACACAGGCACAGACTTGCGTGGCTCTGCCTTTCTGGCAATTGGGCGCCTGAGCATTTGCTGAAACTGGGTAATTTTTCCTGCGGCCTTTTCGGGGTGGTTGTATCAACCGAGTGCTCTGAGATCAGACCTGCTGTTCCCCTCCCTGTGGGTTTGTACCCAACAGAGAAATTCAGTCTCTGGTGCCCTGGGGCCCACAGTTCTATCTAAAGCAGTGAGTCAGATTCGTAGGCTGGACTCTGCACTGCTACCTGTGTGCTCTTCTCTGGGCTGACTGTTGGGTGCCCTTGGAACCCTGGGTCTTTTCCAAGGGATTGTCTGGGTGACCTAAGGTCGGTCCTGATCATTTCCTGCACCGTGGGATTATCTCTCAACTGCAAATCCCAGTCTCTGATGTTATGGGTCCCACAGTTCAGTCTGGGACAGTGATCAGAGCACACTAGCATGTGGCTCTGGGCTGGTGACCAAGTGCCTGGTGGAACTGGGACCTCTTCCATGGTTTAGCTGGGTGAGTTGAAGCTGATTGAATCCCCCACTGTGGGGTATCCTTTCACCTGGGAAACAATCGCTTGTGTATTAGGGCCGAGAGTTCTGACTGCTGGTCACTGTGCTGATCCTGCTGTGCTGCTGGTCAGAACGAGAGTCATTCCAGCACAGCCATCTTGTGAGAGCCCGTTGCTCTTATTTTTCACCCTAAATCTACAGCCTTTATTCTTCATCAGAGAAGAGAATTAAATATTACTCTTGATTTTGTACCACACAGCATTGGACTGAAGAATTTATTGCCCCTGTCACTGAAGTGACCCTTTTAGTGTCTTCATTACTGGCAAATAGCCTTAGATTTGTCTCAGGTTGTGTGCTTTATATCAGTAAAATAGTTATTTAGTCACTGCTCTGATATGTGATAACTACCCTGTGGAAATGTATTGTTTTAAATTTTTATTGGAAATATTTATGTTGAATGAGAGTTCTCTAACAGTTAGAAATGCAATTTATTGGCTGTATGTATACTTTATAGGGACACCATGGTTGTGAGTCTCCACTCCAGAAAGCTCACAATCTAATGGAAATGGTCTATTTATGGCTTTGAGCTGTAATGCTTGTGTTATTAAAGTTTTGTTTGCTAAATCAACATTTAAGACTGAAAGGTACTTTTTCCCAATGTACCATAAGTTAATCTGTTCCCAATTTCTCTGGCTAAGTAGAAGTCTGGAATATATTCTCACTTTCTAGAACACACAGACATGTTTGTTTTGAATATAATATTTGAGGTTATATACAGCCATAAAACATATAGTGAACATATACATATATATTGAACTCTACACGCCTCCTTTTACACAAAATCTCACTTTCCTACCCTCTTCCCAACTTTATGCCCTATATATGAATGTGTGTATTTACTTATTTTTATTTATATAGCCCACTGAGTTAAATGTATGCTGCTTATGTACTCATGAGTATGGGGCCAATGGTGTGTGATAGGAGCTAGTGAGGCTCATGCCTTTAAATAAAATTGATTCTTCCTTCCCCAGAAGCTATCAACTGTCAATGGATCCTTAGTTGAGGGTAGGGAGACATAAAGCCCATCCCTCTTCATACATGATGTCTTGATGTTGTTATGATTTCTTTTATCATTATGGTGAAAAGCTGTGGGATTGGGAAATAAACATCTAGTGCTTCTGTAACAAATAGTAATAGGTGAAGGTTATAACTGACAATAGGAAGTGTTCACAGAAGAGCTCAGGCCTCCATGTGATTAGGTGCTTGTATGGCACTTTTCATGTTTTTTTGCCTGAGAGATATGTTATACAAGCTTGCATACAAAATACTTTGGACTCATAATAACATCATCAGAGTAACAAGGCTGAGGATGAAAATACTTGACCCTTCTTAAGGAAGAAAAACATTTAAATTTAAAATGGAGCTTACATTCTGGGTGAAAAGTTTTTCTCACCATGTGCCCAGAGCAAGGTTGCAAAGGCGTCAACAACATAGATTGCTAAGTAAGTCTCAATCATGTTGAGAATGTTTTTAAGTTCACACTGGTCTTTCAATCGAGTTTTCGCTGTCACTCAGGATATTGTGCTTTATACACTTCATTGCAGCAGGAGAAAATAGGTCCAGCACAATTTTAAAGTTCAGCATATATGCAGTAGTAGAATTTGAAAACATAATTTTTAAAACCTCAAGTTTTTAATCACAGGAATTAGCTAATGGTAAAATTATGAGTAAAAAATAATCTTTATTTGACTTATCAATTTATGATTGCTGAGATATTTGAATATATATGATGGTAACAAGAATAAAGAGTTCAACTCAATCCAAGATGGCAGCGCCAGGAGGACATTGTGTCTGAGGAACAGGACAGTAGTGTTGGCACAGCTACAAGGAGACTGAACTCTGGGCCCTAAAACAGCAGCAATTGTGATTCCCAGGTGGGAGGGAATCCCACTGTGTGAGAATCAATTGGGACTGACCTCAGGTCACCCAGTGAATCCCTGGAAATGGTCATGGGGACCGGCAGGTGTGCAGCCACTGGTCATTAATTTCCCAAGTAACATATAATGGCAAACCCATCAGAATCACACCTGACTTCTCAGAAGAAACTATGAAAGCCAGAAGGGCCTGGACAGATATCATGTAGACCCTAAGAGAACACAGATGTCAATCCAGGCTAATATAGCCAGCAAAACTCTCAGTTATCATAGATGGAGAAAGCAAGATATTAAAAGACAAAAACAAACTTAAACAATACGACCCACAAATGTAGCATTACATAAGATACTAGAAGGAAAAATACAACCAAAGAAAACTAAGTACATTCAGTAAAAGAGATGAAACAAATAACCTCACTACAGCAAAACAAAAAGTAGCCAAGCACACAAACACAACCACAGCCAACATCAAAATCAAAGAATCTACCAGCCACTGGTCATTAATCTTCCTCAACATCAATGGACTCAATTCTCCAATAAAAAGACACAGACTAACAGAATTAATGCATAAACAAGACCCAACAATCTGTTGCATACAATAAACACACATAAGTCACAAAGATAGACATTACCTGATAGTAAAGGGCTGGAAGACGGTTTTCCAAGCAAATGGACCCAAGAAGCAAGCAGGAATAGCCATTCTAATATCTAATAAAATAGATTTTCAGTGAAAATTAATCAAGAGATGGGGAAGGTAATTTCATACTCATCAGAGGAAAACTCCACCAAGAAGACATCACAATTTGGAACATCTATGCCCCAAATACAAGAGCAGTCACATTTGTAAAAGAAACATTAATAAAACTGAAACTGCACATAGATCCCCACACATAGTGGTTAACTTCAACACCCCACTCTCAACAAAGGACAGGTCAACAAAACAGAAATTAAACAAAGAAACAATGACTCTGACAGAGGTCGTGAATCAAATGGACCTAATTGACATCTACAGAACCCTTCACCAATCAAAAAAGAATTTACCTTCCTCATAGCACCTTATGGAACCATCTCCAAAATAGACCATATAGTTGGTCACAAAGCAGGCCTCAACAGATACAAAAAGACTGAAATAATACCATGTATCCAATCTGACCACCATGGACCTCAAAAACAACAGAAATAGCAAAAAGCCTACACACACATGAAAACTGAACAACTTGCTACTCAAGGACAGCTGGGTCAGGGACGAAATAAAGAAAGAAAGGAAAGTCTTCCTAGAATTCAATGAAAATGAAAGCACAACATATCCAAACTTATGGGACATGATGAAAGCAGTGCTATTGGGAAAGTTCATGGATCTAAGTGCTTTCAAGAAGATATTCAAAATATGTCATTCAAGCACCAGGGGGGAAAAAGAGGCAGACACACCCAAAAGGAGTAGACATCTGGAAATTATCAAACTCAGAGATGAAATTAATAAATTAGAAACAAATAAAACAATTCAAAAAAATCAATGAAATCAAGAGCTGGTTCTTGAAGAAATTCAACATGATAGACAAACCCTTTAGCCAATTAACGAAAAGGCAGAGAAAGACACTATCCAAATCAACAAAATCAGAAACGAAAAGGGGGACATAACAACAGACACTGAGGAAACTCAAACAATCATTAAGTCTCACTACAAAAGCCTATACACCACAAAAATTTAAAATCTAAATTAAGCGGACAATTTTCTTGATTGATTCCACTTACCAAAGCTGAATCAAGACTAGGTAAATCAATTAAATAGTCCTATATCCCCTAAAGAAATAGAATAGTGGTCATCAAAAGTCTCCCATCCAAGAAAAGCCCAAAGCCAGATGGTTTCAGCACAGAATTCTGCCAGACCTTCAAAGATGAGCTAACACCAATATTCTTCAAACTATTTCACCAAATAGAAACAGAAGGAACATTAACAAACTCATTCTATGAAGCCACAGTCACCTTGGTACCTAAACCTCACAAACACCTAACAAAGAAAGAGAATTTCAGGCCAATCTCCCTTATGAACATCAATGCAAAAATACTCAACAAAATACTTGCAAACCTAATCCAAGAACACATTAAAGATATCATCCACTATGACCGAGTAGGCTTCGTCCCAGGTATGCAAGAGTGGTTCAATATAGAGACATTCATCAATGTGATCCACCATATAAAGAAACTGAAGGAGAAAAAACACACGATGATCTCCTTAGATGCTGAAAAAACATTTGAAAAAAATCTAACATCCACTTAGGTTTAAAGTATTGGAGAGATCAGAGATACAAGGTACATACCTGAACATAGTAAAGGCAATAAACAGCAAGCCTATAGCCAACATCAAACTGAACGGAGAGAAACTTAAAGCAATCCCACCGAAATCAGGGACAAGGCAAGGCTGCCCACACTCTCCATATCTCTTCAACATAGTATTTGAAATCCAGGCTAGAACAATAAGACAATTAAAGGAGATCAAGGGGATTCAAATGTGAAAGAAAAATTCAAAATGCAGATGATATGATAGTATACCTGAGTGACCCCAAAACTTCTACCAGAGAGCTCCTACAGTTGATGAAAAACTTCAGTAAAGTGGCTGGATAAAAATTAACTCAAATAAACCAGTAGCCCTCCTGTATACAAAAGACGAAAGGGCTGAGAAAGAAAGTAGGAAAACAACACCCTTCACAATAGCCACAAATGACATAAAGTACCTTGGTGTAACCATTACCAAGCAAGTCAAAGAATTGTGTGAAAAAAATTTCCAGTCTTTGAAGAAAGAATTAGAAGAAGATATCAGAAGATGAAAAGATCTCCCATGTTCATGGATTGGCAGGATTAACATAGTGAAAATGGCCATTTTACCAAAATCAATCTACAGATTCAATGCAATTCCCATCAAATTACCAACACAATTCTTACAGACAGACCTTGGAAGAAAAATTCTCAACTTCGTATGTAACAACAAGAAACCCAGAATTGCTAAAACAATCCTCTACAATAAAAGATCTTTAGGAGGTATCTCCATCCTGATCTCAAGCTGTATTGTAGAGCAACAGTACTAAAAACTGCATGGTACTGGCATAGAAACCAACTGGTAGATCAATGGAATCAAATAGAATACCCTAAAATAAACCCCACATTTATGGACACCTGATTTTTGACAAAGATGACAAAACCATACAATTGAAAAAAAGATAGCATTTTCAACAAATGGTGCTGGTCTAACTGGATGTCTACACGTAAAAAAAAAAAAAAAAAAAAGAAAGAAACAGATCAATACTTATCACCCTGCACAAAACTCAAGTCCAAGTGGATCAAAGATCTCAATATAAAACCAGAGACATTAAACTTGTCAGAAGCAAAAGTGGTCAAGAACCTGGAACTCATTGGCACAGGAAACAACTTCTTGCACAGAACACCAACAGCACAGGCTCTATGAGCAACAATCAATAAATGAGACCTCATGAAACTGAAACGCTTCTCCAAAGCAAAGGACACTGTCCTCAGTACAAAACGACTGCCTACAGATTTGGAAAGAATCTTCACCAACCTTATGTCTGACAGAGGACTAATATCCAGTATATATAAAGAACTGAAGAAGTTAAGCAGCAACAAATCAAGTAATCAAATTAAAAAATGGGGTACAGAACTAGACAGAGAATTCTCAATTGAGGAATATCTAATGGCCAGAAAACACTTAAAGAAATGCTCAATGTCCTTAGTCATCAGAGAAATGCAAATCAAAAGACCCTAAGATTTCACCTTACACCCATCAGAATGGCTAATATCAAAAACTCAAGTCACAACACATACTGGAGAAGTTTTGGAGAAAGGGTAACCCTCCTCCACAGCTGGTGGGAATGAAAACTTGTGCAACAACTTTGGAAATCAATCTGGTGCTTTTCAGATAATTAGGAATAGTGTTTCCTCAAGATCCAGCTATACCACTCCTAGGCATATATCCAAAAGATGCTCAAGTGCACAGTAAGAACATTTGTTCAACCATGTTTGTAGCAGCTTTATTTTTAATAGCTAGAAGCTGGAAACAACACAGATGCCCCTCAACTGAAGAATGGATACAGAATGTATGGTACATTTTCACAATGGAATGATACTCAGCAATAAGAAACAAGGAAATCATGACATTTTCAGGTAAATGGTGGAAACTGGAATAGATCATCCTGAGTGAGGTATTCCAGAAACAGAAAGACACACAGGGTTTAGTCTCACTCATAAGTGGATATTAGAAATATAACATAGGCTAAACTTACTAAAATCTGTACATCTAAAGAAACTAATCAAGAAGGAGGAGTCTGGCTAAAATGTTCAATCACCATTCAGAAAGGCAAAGAGGATTGACATCAGAAGAAGGAGAAAACAGGGAACAGGACAGGAGCCTGCCACAGAGGGCCTCTGAAAGGCTCTACCCTGCAGCATATAAAAACAGATGCTGAGACTTATGGCCAACCTTTGGGCAGAGTGCAGGGAATCTTATGAAAGAAGTGGGAAACAGTAAGATCTGGAGAGGACAGGAACTCTACAAGGAGAGCAACAGAACCAAAAAATCTAAGCACAGGGATCTTTTCTGAGACTGATATTCCAACCAAGGACCATTCATGGAGATAACATATAATCCCTGCAAAGAGGTAGCCCATGGCAGTTCAGTGTCTAAGTGGGTCCCATAGTAATAGGAACAGGGGCTGTATCTGAAGTGATCTGATTGGCCTGCTCTTTGATCACCTCCCCCTGAGGGGGGAGGAGCCTTACCATGCCATGGAGGAAGACAATGCAGCCAGTCCTGATGGGACCTGATAGATTAGGATTAGAAGGAAGGAGAGGAAGACCTCCCTCCTTGCATTTGGGACTGGCATTATTGGAGAAAGGGGAGGGAGGGAGGGAGGGATTGGAAGTAGCAGAGAGGGAGCTACAAGGGGGATACAAAGTGAATAAAGTGTAATTAATAAAAATTTTTAAAAATAAGTTTTCAACCTGATTTTGACATGAACGATGATCAATTTGATATCCATTTTTCTTGCTGCTTTTGTTTCCTTTAGCATCTTATCAATCATCCATCAGGTCCACTATGGTAATATCTATGAAAAAAAACATGCTAAGAATAATAAATTTTATCACAGACCAAAAAAAAAAAAAGGAAGAAAAAGAATAGAAAGTTCAATTTAAAACTACAGAGATTTTAATGCCATAACTCTGTTACATTTATGAAGTTTTGATTTATTTCTATGAAAGTGCCATTTCTTTACATTTAGCATTAGCATAAATATGAAAATCTTTAATTATGTGTACATTAGATAAACAGAATTATATAGAGATATATTTAGAGATATAAAATATATACAGATTAAGTACCAATGGCAAAATCTTCTTGGTCACTTTAGGTATACAATTAACATCACCAAATGCCCTGTTATACTTTCGAAAGTAATAATTGCATGGAGAATCAGTATCTATCATAAAAATATAATGACTGTGACTTTTTAAATAATGCAAATGAGTTGCACCCAAAATAATTTTCATATTATCTAGTCTCAAACTACCATTTTCTTACCTATTGTTTTTAAGATGCATCGTAACAAAACGGGAAACCATTCTATTCATTTTTATTTGAAATCAAATATCAATCTTAAACCAAATGATTGGTAGTGAGCTATATTTATTTTTCTTTTACTCTTCAAGAACAAACTAAGTCTTCCAAGCCCAGAGACACTAGTCTATGACACTCTCAACCAATGGAACTCAGAAAACATCACTGAGTTAAAGAATAAAACAATTTTCATCAGCAGCTGATGGAAAAATAGGTTATCAGAAACACTTTGACTGAATCTGTGTAATGCCAGGCATTCTTTTAGTTGGAGGAATGGAGTTTGGATCTGTGATGTTTAAACCCTGGAAGCTATCAGTGATTCTGGAATCTGTGACCTTTTCTAGGAAGAAATGTGAACATGCTAGATGTTGTGATGGTAACTGTGTAAAGAATTTAGAAAGCTGCATCTTTTGCTGTTACTACCAAAAACTCATAGATTCACTAAAACTGATTTTCTGCAGGGAGGATTTTGACATCTACATTGATACCTTACTTTTGGTTATTTTTGTCACAGATAAAAAATATATTGAAACAATAAAATCTTGTCCATTTTTTAACAAAGTGAACCCTGTGCATCTCAAGCTTCATTATTATACATACAGATATTAAATAAGGAACACTTTCTAGTAATTTAGGGAGATTTAGATGATCACTACCCAGGGTCAATAGCTATATTGATACAGAAATTCTGACAGATTAACAGTGTGAAAGTTATCTGGCTTAACACTGGGGAAAGTGAGCAAACCAATATTTCTTTTTATTGTGCATGAGAGAGAGACCCCTGCTGGGCATTAAACCCACCACCTCGCTTATACTAGGTCAAACTCCCTTGTGGTATGCTACATCCCGAGCCCTGACAATAACATTTCTCAGATGTATCCTGTAAAGGTCTTATATACAAAGACAAAGACAAAAGCACAAGTATTTTCCTTTTTAAAATCTTTTTATTTTTTAAAACTTACTTATTGCTTTAAGTTTCTCTCTGTTCAGTTTGATGTTGGCTATAGGCTTGCTGTATATCGCCTTTACTACGTTTAGATATGTGCCTTGTATCCCTGATCTCTCCAATACTTTAAACATGAATGGGTGTTGGATTTTTTCAAATGCTTTTTCAGCATCTAGAGAAATTATCATGTGTTTTTTTTTTCTTTCAGTTTGTTAATGTGGTGGATCACATTGATGGATTTCCGTATATTGAACCACCCCTGCATACCTGGGATGAAGCCTACTTGGCCATGGTGGATGATATCTTTGATGTGTTCTTGTATTTGGTTTGCAAGTATTTTGTTGAGTATTTTTGCATCAATGATCATAAGGGAGATTGGCCTGAAGTTCTCTTTTTTTGTTGGGTCTTTGTGAGGTTTAGGTACCAAGGTGATTGTGGCTTCATAGAATGAGTTTGGTAATGTTCCTTCTGTTTCTATTTTTTGGAATACTTTGTAGAGAACTCGAGTTGGAGTAACCCTAACCAAGGAAGTCAAAGACTTGTATGAAAAAAATTTCAAGTCTCTGAAGAAAGAATTAGAAGAAGATATCAGAAGATGGAAAGATCTCCCATGCTTATGCCTTGGCAGGATTAACATAGTAAAAATGGCCATCTTACCAAAAGCAATCTACAGATTCAATGCAATTCCCATCAAATTGCCAACACAATTATTTACAGACCTGGAAAGAAAAATTCTCAACTTCGTGTGGAATAACAAGAAACCGAGAATTGCTAAAACAATCCTCTACAATAAAAGATCTCCTGGAGTTATCTCCATATCTCAAGCTGTGCTATAGAGCAACAGTTTTAAAAAACTGCATGGTGCTGGCATAAAAACAGAATGGTGGATCAATGGAACCGCACAGAGGACCCAGAAATAAACCCACACACACTTATGGACACCTGATCTTTGACGAAGATTCCAAAACCATACAATGGAAAAAAGATAGCATCTTCAACAAATGGTGCTGGTCCAACTGGATGTCTACATGTAGAAAAATGAAAATAGATCCATACTTATCACTCTGCACAAAACTGAAGTCCAAGTGGATCAAAGACCTCAACATAAAACCAGACACATTAAATCAGCTAGAAAAAATAGTGGGGGAATACCCTAGAACTCATTGGTACAGGAGAAAACTTCCTGAACAGAACACCAACAACACAGGCTCTAAGAGCAACAATCAATAAATGGGACCTCATGAAATTGAAAAGCTTCTGTAAAGCAAAGGACATCATCATCAAAACAAAGCGACTGCCTACAGATTGGGAAAGAATCTTCACCAACCATTTAACTGACAGAGGACTCACATCCAGTATATATAAAGAACTAAAGAAGCTGAAAAGCAGCAAACCAAGTAATCCAATTAAAAAATGGGGAACAGAGCTAAACAAAGAACTCTCTATAGAGGAATATTGAATGGCAGAGAAGCACTTAAAGAAATGCTCAACCTCATTAGCCATTAGGGAAATGCAAATCAAAACAACCTTGAGATTTCACCTTACACCCATGAGAATGGCCAAAAACTCAAGGGACAACATATGCTGGAGAGGTTGTGGAGAAAGGGGAACACTTCTCCACTGCTGGTGGGAATGTAAACTTGTACAACCACTCTGGAAATCAATCTGGCGCTTTCTCAGACAACTAGGAATAGCGCTTCCTCAAGATCCAGCCATACCACTCCTAGGCATATACCCAAAAGAGGCGCAAGTACACAAAAAGGACATTTGCTCAACCATGTTTGTAGCAGCTTTATTTGTAATAGCCAGAAGCTGGAAACAACCCAGATGCCCCTCAACTGAAGAATGGATGTAGAAATTGTGGTACATCTATACAATGGAGTATTACTCAGCAATGAAAAATAAGGAAATCATGAAATTTTCAGGTAAATGGTGGGACCTGGAAAGGATCATCCTGAGTGAGTTGTCCCAGAAGCAAAAAGACACACATGGTATATATTCACTCATATAGACATACAACATAGGACAAACCCACTAAAATCTGTGCATCTAAAGAAACTAAGCAAGAGAGAGGACCCTAACTAAAATGCTCAATCCCCATCCTGAAAGGCAAAGAGGATGGACATTAGAAGAAGAAGAAAACAGGAAACAACCTAGGAACCTGCTACAGAGGGCCTCTGAAAGCCAGAAGAAGAAAACAGGAAACAAACAAGGAACCTGCCACAGAGGGTCTCTGAAAGCCTCTGCCCTGCAGACTATCAAAGCAGATACTGAGCCTGATGGCCAACTGTTGGGCAGAGTGAATGGAATTTTATGTAAGAAGTGGGAAATAGTAAGAGCTGGAGAGGACAGGAACTCCACAAGGAGAGCAACAAAACAAGAAAATTTGAACACAGGGAACTTCCCAGAGACTCATACTCCAACCAAAGTCTCTTCATGGAGATAACCAAGAACCCCTGCACAGTTGTAGCCCATGGCAGTTTAGTGTCCAAGTGGGATCCATAGTAATGGGAACAGGGACTGCCTCTGAAATAATCTGATTGGCCTGGTCTTTGATCACCTCCCCCTGAGGGGGGAGCAGCCTTACCAAGCCACAGAATAGGACAATGCAGCCACTTTTGATGAGAACTGATAGACTAAGATCAGAAAGAAGGAGAGAAGAACCTCCCCTATCAATGGACTTGAGGAGGGGCATGCATGCAGAAAAGGGAGGGAGTGTGTGATTGGGAGGGGAGGAGGGAGGAGCTTATGGGGGGATACAAAATGAATAAAATGTAATTAAAATAATTAAAAAAAACTTACTTATTCACTTTCACCTCATCACAGTCCCCTCCCTCCTCTCCTCCTGGTCCCACTCTTGTACCCTCTTCACCCTTTCCCTCCTCCTCTACTCCTCAGAAAAGGAGATCCCCCTACTCCTGCCAACCAACCCACTCTCCCACATCAAATTGCATCAGGACTAAATGCATCCTCTTGGACTAAAGTCCAACAAGGCATTCCAGCTAGGGGAATATGATCGAAAAGCAGGCAACAGAGTCCATGTCACAGACAGCCCTGGCTCTGATTGCAGGGAACCCTCATGAAGACCAAGCTGCCCATTAGCTACATACATGTAGGTGGCCTAGGTCCATTCCATGCATGCTTTTTGATTAATGGTTCATTTTCTTGGAGCCCCCATGGTCTTCAGTCAGTTGACTTGTTAGTCTTCTTATGGACTTCTTGTCCACTCTGGGTTTCTCTGTTGTTCCCCCAATGATTCCACAAGACTCCCAAGCTCCACCTAATGTTTGGCTGTGGGTTTGTGCATAATACATTTATAACTTCAGCATAATAAAGCTTTCTTTAAACTATTGATAAATCAATATTGATTAATATAGTTGATAGCATTCAATTAAGGCTTATTTTCATAAAATACACCTCCTTAACAAGGTTGGGAGTCAGTTGTTGGGAGAATGGGTATGGGAAGTGAGAAGGCTGGGAACAAGAAGGGAAACTGAAGGCAGGAGTGCATCTCTTTGACAAGCTAAAGGCCTGCAACAGGGAAGGATATGGCTGTGACTCTAGCTGAGACTCCTAATTACTTCCTTGTGACCACCTTCTATCCAAGCAGGACTAGTGGAAGGAGGGGACAACATGACCAGATTTATATATGTTGGATATGGTGGTTTGGATGAGAGTAGGCCCCAGGGGCTCATAGATTTAAATGCTTGCTCACTAGAGAGTTGCAGTATTTGAAAGGATTAGAAAGTGTGTCTTTGTTGAAGGTAATATATCACTGTATGTAGTCTTTGGAGCTTCAGAAAGCCAAGAGATTCCCATCCATCTTTTTCCCTGCTGCCTGCCAATCTAAATGTAGAACTCTCACTGCTTCTCCAGCACCCTGTCTACCTGCATGCCACCATGGTTCTCACCATAATGATAATGGACTAAGCCTCTGAAACTGTAAGCAAGCACCAATTAAATGATTTTTTTTTTTACCAGAATTGCCTTGTTTGTGGTATCTCTTCACAGCAATAGAACACTGACTAAGATATTGAATCTTGCATTCAATGAATAAGGGCAACTTGGTCATAGTAAATGGCATTTATAATGTACTGTGAAAATCAGTTTCCAAGTATCTGACTGAGAATTTTGAGTTCCTGTTATTTAGAAAATGTGGTCTGTAATTTCCTATTGTTCTTAATCCTGTTTTGGTTGCATGGTAATACTGACTTTGTAAAATATGTTTTCTAGCATTCCTTTCTCTTCTAGTTCCTAGAATATTTCAAAGAACATTGGTGCTTATGCCTCCTTAAAAGCTTTGCTAAAATTCAGTCATGAGTCTGTAAAGTCCTGAACTTTTGTAGTTGGGAAATTACTTCAGTGTCATTGCTGGTTATAGATCTGTTTACATTACTTACATCTTTTGACTTAATTTATATAGGTAATCTTTGTGTAGAAATTTAAGTTTGTTATAAATTCTTTAGTTCATTGGAAATGAGTTTTCAACCTATTAGTCAATGATTGTCTAAATTTTGTTTTTATCACTTATAAAGTTCTCCTCTTAATCTCTAATTTAAAAAATTTTAGATCCTATTTCTTTTGTTAAGTTTGGCTTAAAAGCTTATCAATCTTTTTCATCTTTTCATAGATACATACTTTGTTTTATTGATACTTGCCATTCTTTCTTTTTCTCTTTTCTTAGTTTCTGTCTTAAATTTGACTCTTTCTTTGTCCTACTTTTATAAGCTAGGATTTTCCTGGTATTTTTAAGATCTTGAAAGTGCTCCATTAGGTTATTTGTTTAATATTTATTTGATTTTTATGCATAACTATAATTTTACTCATTAGAATTGATTTGGCTATTTTCCAACAATTTTGATAAGTTATGTTTTCATTTTCCATTGTATTTTAGTTAGGGTTACTAAGATAAAACAGCATGACCCAAAAAAAAAGTTGTAGGGAAAAGGATTTATTTGTCTTACACTTCTACATTAAATCCATCATTGAAGAAAGTCAGGACAGGAACTCAAACAATGAAGGAAGTAGAGGCAGGTGCTGATGCAGAGGCCATGGATGGGAATTGATTACTTACTCCTTCAGCCTGCTTTCCCCCTCCTCTTCTTCCTCCTCTTCTTCCTCCTTCTTTTTCTTCTTCTTCTCTTTTTATTTTTTTATTAATTACAATTTATTCACTTTGTATCCCAGCTGTAAGCCCTTACCTCATCCCCTCCCAGTCCCATCCTTTCTTCTCTCTTCTCCTCCCTTGCACCTCCCTCAGTTCACTGATAGGGGAAGTCCTCCTCTCCTTCCTTTTGATCCTAGTCTATCAGGTCTCATCAGGACTGGCTGCATTATCTTCTTCTGTGGCCTGGTAAGGCTGCTCCCCCTTCAGGGAGAGGTGATCATTACTATGGAACCCACTTGGACACTGAACTGCCATGGGCTACCTCTGTTCAGGGGTTTTAGGTTATCTCCATGAATGGTTCTTGGTTGGAGAATCAGTCTCAGAAAAGACCCCTGTGCCCAAATATTTTGATTCTGTGGCTCTCCTTGTGGAGCTCCAGTCCCCTCCAGGTCTTTCTGTCTCCCCCTTCTTTCATAAGATTCCCTGAACTCTGCCCAAAGTTTGGCTATGAGTCTCAGCATCTTCTGCCTGCTTTCTTATAGAAACCAGGACCACCAGATCAGGGATGGCACCACTAACAACAGGCTGTGCCCTCCGCCATTAATCACTAATTAATTTTCTCAACTGAGGTTCCCTCTTTTCAGATAACTCTATCATGAATCAAGTTGACATGAAAATGTTCAGCAGAATTCACTCTTTGTCAACTTGATACACAAACATATCGCTATTAGTCAACAACCTTCCATTTCTTATTATTTCCCAAGATCACATTAATAGCAACATTATAATATAAAATATTTAATAAACTTGAAAAGTCCTACAGTCCTTACAAATTAAAACACTTTAAATTCAACCTTTAAAAAATCGAAAGTCTCCCTAAAATTATTTTTAAAAGTCAATTTCTCAATTTTGAGCTCTTATAAAATTAAAAAAATAAGTTAAATAATTCTTTACTTCAAAAGGGAAGTATATCACAACTACAATTAGATCAAAACAACAACAACAAAGCAAACTCCAACAGTGTCAATTACTCAATATACAAAACCCAGGATTCACCTATGGTCTTCTAGTATTCTCCAAAGGGCTTGGGTCACTTCTTTGACTCTGTCTTCTGAAGCACAACAAATTGTCTTTTATACAGATGCTGGCTTCACATCTTCACTGACGCTGTTCTTGGTGGTCATGATATTAATATCTCCAAAATCCTGTGAGCTTTTGCTGAAACTGGACTGTACATTGACCAATAGACTCTCCTGGGCTCTTTTTGTGGTGCTGAGCCTTAGTTTCTCTTCATGACCCCTTCAGTCCAGGGGTTTCAACTGCCCGTGAGGCTGTACCTTCACCGGTGTCCTCTCCTGTACTCTCATAGAACCAGGCTTCAGCTGCTCTCCATGACTCCTTCATGTCTTCAAAACCAGTATCACCTAGGAGACTCTTACACAACCAAATGTGGTTACCAGCGCAAAGTACATCATTGGCCACCACTGAACCCAGCTTCTGAGTACTAAATCTCAGAAAACCACTTCCTAGAAGACTTTCACATTAATGATGCTAGTCTCTTTTTAATCACAGCTGATTTTTTAGCTCAGATAACCAACAGCCATTGCTTTAGTGGTTCTGGTCTCTTGTTAATCACAGCCAATTCTTCGGTTGACCAGACAGAGTCTAAATAATTAGCCCCAGAAGAGTCTTTACTACCCTCTGAAATGTCACAAGCCAGCTTCCATTGTCTACATTTCTCTTAGCATTCTTATTTAGGCACCTATATAATGGCACACTGAGATTTGAACACTCTATAGCCCACATTTCCAAAGTCCTTTCACAATCCTCCCCTAAACACATGGTCTGGTCTGTGACAGACAGTAGTACCCCACAATTCTGGTAACAATTTGCCTTAGTTAGGGTTACTGTTGCTATGATAAAAACACCATGACTAAAAAGCAAGTTGAGGATGAAAGGATTAATTTGACTTACATTTCTACATCATAGTTCATCACTGAAGAAAACCAGGACAGGAACTCAAACAAGGAAGGAGCCAGGAAGCAGGAGTTGATGTAAAGGGCATGGAGGGATGCTGCTTACTGGCTCACTCATCATGGCTCATTCAGCCTGATATACTGTAGAAACTGGGAACACCAGCCTAGCACACCCAACGTGGGCATCACTCTTCCTCATCAATCACTAATTAAGAAAATAAAGAAAAATAATTTCAGCCTAATCTTATGGAGGTTATAATTATCTATTTATCTAAAGTATATCTGAATAGGCAAACATTTGTTTCTAGCTACTGAATCTCTTTTTAACCTAGGATGTTATGACCATGAGTTTTATTGACTATTGACTTGTATTTTTTAGCTATCCTAAACAGCTTGTAATAACAGCTTTTAAAAGGATTGAAAGTAAACTTTGTATTTATAAATGAGTTGAAAAGGTCCAATAGCTTATATAATAGTTGAAGCATATGTGTATCAAAATTAGTTAACATTTGTATTGATATACAATAATCTAACCCATGTATCAAAATAACCTTATTTCTATAAGGTTATAGAAAAATTTCTATACCAATGCATTACAAATAACATTAATTGTATCAATATACAAAAATCTATGGGGGGATAAAAGATGGCAGAGACCAATGGGCACCATATCGGAGAGGCAGAGGATCTGAAACTCTGAAATTGGTGAGTGGAGGAGCAGCCAGAAAATCGACATTGAGGCTTCCTGAATGAGAGGAGACATCACATGACCTGAGACCATTTAGATTCAGGTCACCCACAGACTTCTCTGGGGACAGAGAGTGCAGAACATTCGAATTCCTTGCACTTCCCCTTTTTGGGCCTCCCTCCTCCTCAGTGGAGCCGACCCACAGTGCCAGAGACTCCTAGCACAGAACTCACTGCCTGGGGAATGAGACATCAGAAGGGGGGTTCCTAGGTCCTCAGCCACAGCTGCCAGCTGTCCAGCTTTCTGGGTCCCAGATAAGTGGTATTAGCCTTCTGGATCCTGAGTCCTGTGGGGCCTCCCAGCCAGTGAGTGACTGTAAGGGCCTCCCAATCCTTCACAGGTGGAGAACCAACTGTACAGCCACCAAAGTCCAATAGACCAGTGAAACCACCCAGGTACACCAGGCTGACCAGGCCACCTAGGTCTGTGGACCATTGTTTTGGCTCCCCAGGACTTTCCAGCAGGCACCGCTATCTGCCTCCCAGTTCCACTGCTGCAGCTGGACTCCCAAGTTTAGCAGCTGCAACACCACTGAACTGACAGAGCTCGTACAAAAGCATTTGCCCCAGCAGGCCCAAACCTGAGAGTAGAGAAAAGGGGGAACCCCTATGCCTTCCAGTTTGACCTGCTAGAGAGTGAGTGTGCCTTCCACAGCCTGAAGAGCCCGAGATCCAGGATCCGACTAAGATAGCAGCCAGATACCTCCTACCCATATACCCAAAGTGAGAAACAGAGGGATTCTTGGGACAGTGTTCTCAATATTGAAGCCCCTGTTCTGTGGGTCTACCAGTGAAGTTCAGGCAAATAACTCCTGGAGTTCAGTCAGAGCCAAATACCAGTAGCGTGTAGGCCAGTGAGGTGTTCAGGGAATCTGCACAGGTGAATTACATCCACGATCACCACCAGTGCCCACAAACACCATCAGTGCCTGCAACCCCTTTGGGGCCAGCAACCCCTGGCCCACACTCCTGGCTTCTACATTCTCTAGCACCCTGTCCTTCAAGGCACACTTCCATGAACACGTATATCCTTGCCTGCATTTGTCCTTCTGCACACTACAATTATCCTCCCTTAGTTACAGCTGAAACACCAACACACAAAGAGCAAGCCTCAGCAGGTAGAAGATTGAAATAATCCCTTGTATTCTATCTGACCACCATGGACTAAAGCTATACCTCAACAAAAACAGAAATAACAAAAATTATACACATACACAGAAACTGAACAACTTGCTACTCAATGGCAGATGGGTTAGGGAAGAAATGAAGATAGAAATTAAAGAATTCCTAGAATTCAATGAAAATGAAGGCACAACATACCCAAACTTATGGGACACAATGAAAGTAGTGCTAAGAAGAAAATTCATAGCACTAAGCACCTTCAAGAAGAAATTCGAAACATCACAAACAAGCAACTTAATAGCTCACCTGAAAGCCCTAGGGGGAAAAAAAAGAAGTAGACACACCCAAGAGGAATAGATGGCTGGAAATATTCAAGCTCAGGGCAAAAATTAATAAATTAGAAATAAATAAAACAATTCAAAGAATCAATGAGATCAAGAGCTGGTTCTTTGAGAAAATCAACAAGATAGACAAACCCTTAGCCAAACTAACTAAAAGGCAGAGAGAACCTGTCCAAAACAGCAAAATCAGAAACAAAAAGGGGGACATAACAACAGAAACTGAGGAAATCCAAACAATCATTAGGTCTTACTTCAAAAACCTATATGCCACAAAATTTGAAAATCTAAATGAAATGGATAATTTTCTTGATAGATTCAATTTACCAAAATTAAATCAAGATCAAGTAAAAAGACTGAATACTCCTATGTTCCCTAAGGAGATAGAAGCAGTCATCAAATGTCTCCCTTCCAAAATAAAGCTCAGGTCCAGATGGTTTCAGAGCAGACTTCTACCAGACCTTCAGAGAAGAGCTAACTCCAATTCTCTTCAAACTATTCCACAAAATAGAAACAGAAGGAACATTACCAAACACATTCTATGAAGCCACAGTACATAAACCACACAAAGACCCAACAAAAAAAATAGAATGTCAGACCTATCTCTCTTATGAACTTTGATGCAAAAATACTCAATAAAGTACTTGCAAACTGAATCCAAGAACACATCAAAGATATCATCCACCATGACCAAGTAGGCTTCATCCAAGGCATGCAAGGGTGGTTCATCATACGGAAATCCATCAATGTAATCCACCACATAAACAAACTGAAGGAGAAAAACCACATGATCATCTCCGTAGATGCTGAAAAAGCATTTGACAAAATCCAACACCCATTAATGTTAAAAGTCTTGGAGAGATCAGGGATACAAGACACACACTTAAACATGGTAAAGACAATATACAGCAAGACTATAGCCAACATCAGACTAAATGGAGAGAAACTAAAATCAATCTCACTGAAATTAGGGACAAGGCAAGGCTGCCCTCACTCTGCATATTTCTTCAACATAGTACTAGAAGTCCTAGTAGAGCAATTAGACAAGTAAAGGAGATCAAGGGGATACAAATGGGAAAGGAAGAATTCAAAGTATTACTATTTGCAGATGATATGACAGTATATATGAGTGACCCCAAAAATTCAACAAGAGAACTTCTTCAGGTGATAAACACCTTCAGCAAAGTGGCTCAATACAAGATTAACTCAAAAAAAAAAAATCAGAAGCCCTCCTCTATTCCAAAGACAAGAGGGCTGAAAAAGAAACTAGGAAAATAACACCCTTCACAATAGCCACTAATAACATAAAGTATCTTGGTATGACTCTAACCAAGCAAGTGAAAGCCTGTTTGGGAAAAAACAAAACAAAACAAAACAAAAAAACAAAACAAACAAAAAAAAAAAACAACTTTAAGTCTCTGAAGAAAGAAAATGAAGAATATATCAGAAGATGGAAAGATCTCCTGTGCTCATGGATTGGTAGGATTAACATAGTGAAAATGGCCATCCTGCAATTGCCATAAAATCCTAACAAAATTCTTTACAGGCCTTCAAAGAAAAATTCTCAACTTCATATGGAAAAACAAAACACCCAGAATTTCCAAAACGATCCTGCACAACAACAGATCATTTGGAGGTATCTCCATCCTTGATCTCAAGCTGTACTACGGAGCAATAGTAATAAAAACTGCATGGTATGGGCATAGAAACAGAATGGTGGATCGATGGAACCGTATAGAAGACCCAGAAATAAACCCACACACCTATGGAATCTTGATTTTTTACAAAGAAGCCAAAACCAATCAATGGAAAAAAGACAGCATCTTCAACAAAAGGTGCTGGTCTAACTAGATGTCTCCATGCAGAAAAATGAAAATAGATCCATACTTATCACCTTCCACAAAACTCAAGTCCAAGTGGATCAAAGACATCCACATAAAACCAAACACACTAAATCGGTTAGAAGAAAAAGTAGAGAAGAGCCTAGAACTCATTGGCACAGGAGACAACTTCCTGAACAGACCACCAACAGCACAGGCTCTAAGATCAACAGTCAATAAATGGGACCTTATGAAACTGAAAAGCTTTTGTAAAGCAAAAGGCACAGTTGGCAGAACAAAATGTCAGCCTACAGACTGGGAAAGGAACTTCACCAACCTGTATCTGACAGAAGGCTTATATCCAGTATATATAAAGAACTAAAGAAGTTAAAAAGCAATAAATCAAGCAATCCAATTAAAAAATGGGGTAAGAAGATAAACAGAAAATTCTCTGTAGAGGAATATAGAATGGCAGAAAAACACTTAAAAAGAGGCTCAACATCTTTAGCCATCAGAGAGATGCAAATGAAAAAGACCCTGAGATTTCACCTTACACCTTTCAGAATGGCTAAGATCAAAAGCTCAAGAGACAACACATGCTGGGGAGGTTGTGAAGAAAGGAGAATCCTCCTCCATTGCTGGTGGGAATGTAAACTTGTACAACCACTCTGGAAATCAATCTGGTGCTTTCTCTGACAATTAGGAATAGTGCTTCCTCAAGATCCAGCTATACCACTCCTAGGCATATATCCAAAATATGCTCAAGTACACAACAAGGACATTTGTTCAACCATGTTTGTAGGAGGTTTATTAGTAATAGCCAGAACCTGGAAACAATGAGATGTCCCTCTTCGGAGGAATGGATACAGAAAGTATGGTACATTTACACAATGGAATACTACTCAGCAATTAAAAACAAGAAAATCATGAAATTTCAGGCAAATGGTGGGATCTAGAAAAGATCATCCTCAGTGAGGTATTTCAGAAGTAGAAATACACACACAGAATATACCCACTTATAAGTGGATACTAGACCTTTAAGATAGGATAAAGATACTAAAATCAGTACACCTAAAGAAGCTAAAGAAGAAGAAGGACCGAGGGTAAGATGATCAGTCCTCACTTAGAGAGACAAATATGATAGACATTGGAAGTAGGAGATAACAGAAGGGGAGCCTACCATAGAGGGCCTCTGAAAGTCTCTAGCTAGCCATTTATGAAAGCATATGCTGAGACTTATAACCAAACTTTGGGCAGAATTCAGGGAATCATATGAAAGAAGGGGGAGTTCGCAAGACCAGGAGAGGAAAGGTGCTCCACAAGGAGAGCAACAAAACCAAAATATCTGGGCATATGGGTCTTTTCTGAGACTGATTCTCCAACCAAGGACCATTCATGGGTATAACCCAGAACCCCTGGTTGGATGTAGCTCATGGCATCTCAGTATCCAAGTGGGTTTTCCTAGTAAGGGCAACAGGGACTGTCTCTGACATGAATTCAGTGGCTGGCTCTTTGCTCTGACACCCGAGGGAGGAGCAGCCTTTCCAGGCCACAGAAGAGGACATTGCAGGCGGTACTGATGAGACCTGATAAGCTAGCATCAGTTGGAAGGGGAGGAGGACCTCCCCTATCAGTGGACTTAGAGTGGGGCATGGGAGGAAATGAGGGAAGGAGGGTGCGATTGGGAGGGAAAGAAGGAGCTTGCTACAGTTGGGATACAAAGTGAATAAAAAAATAGTAAAGACGATGTAATATTGAAATAAAATAAATAAATAAATAGATAGATAGATAGATAAATAAATAAATAAATAAATAAATAAATAAATAAATAAATAAATAAATAAGGGGGAAAATCCATACCAATATAGTATTATTGACTTAAAAAGTAGATTCAATTTTTTTCTATTATTCCTATATGTATTCCTATCCCTCTCCATTTTTCTTCCCAACCTCTTTTCCCTTAAATAAGAAAAAAATGATAGAGAAAAGAGAGTAATCCATGAGTCTACATTTCTGATACCTTGTTTTTTTGTTTGTTTGTTTGTTTGTTTGTTTTTGTTTCTGGTCAAGACTATGTAATAACCTGTAACCAACTTCCTTAAATGACAACAAATATCTATTGCTCATTAAACAACCAAAACTATCCAAGGGCATGGTATGTCACTCTCCTTATATTGCTTTCTATGATTTGGGGCATAGAATCAATTTTGGTTGGCCCAAAAGAAATTGGGCAAAATAGTTATGGAAGCTAGCAGTAACATTTGTTGCCCAGTCTCCAAATGCTATGAAAAATGCATGCTTTAATGAAGTTCTTTTTGGAACAGTCTATGATTCTGGAAGATTTGAGCTAGCTGCTGCTTTGAAGTTGTCCTGGAAGCAAGTTTTGAGAAAACAGCAACTGCAGCAGTCTGAGGCTGTATCATGTAGGATGCTGGAAAAACATGTCTCAGCATCCTCAAAGATGTGTCTTGTCAAGACTGTCTACATTCCATTGGTGTTTGTTCCTTTTGTCCTGTAGACATATGAACACTTACAAGTAATACAGAGTTCTGCAATTGCATATGCATGGGATGTGCACACATCAGTTAAAGAAGACTTTCTGCTCTCTATATGAGCAGGTGAAATATGTATTTCTTATAAGTTAGGTGAGATATAAATTATATTACAGTTTTAGATTACAACCAAGACTGTAATATAAATCTCCATCCACATCATATGAAAAGATGGCATGGTGAGTATTGAGAACTTTATTGACCATACAAGCTGAAGTTCTGGCTGGAGACATTAACATGGCCCAGTCAGTTTCAGAGTTGTTTCACATAGAAGGACCAGCAAATATCTAACCTGTCTTATTTTTTCTCTTGATTTCTTTCTGTCTGCAGCCAAGATCTTCTGGATGTCTTCCTCTGTCTTATTTAATTGGTATTACTTTGGGTAGAATCCACACTCACTAAGTGCTAACCCTAGGAATCCTATTGTATATTTCTTAAGACTTGCTTTGTGACCTTGCAATCTAATTTGAAAGATGTTTTATGGACTTATGAGTACTATGTATATTTTGTATCTATTGGGGTCAATAACTGGAGATGATACAGTGTAAGTCTGAAGTTCATTCTTTATTTTTTTATAACAGGATGATATATTTATTGATGAGAATAAAGTGTTAAGGTCTGCAAGTACTTATATCTCGACCCATCTTTCCTTTATGTTTTATGAAATTCATTTTATAAAATTACATACCTCCACATTTAATCCATGTATATTCATCATTGTTTTAACTTCTTGATGATTTTTTTATTATTTATATGTAATGACCTTATTTGTATCCTTTACTTACTTTTTACTTGAAGTCTTTCTTTCAAAACATTAGAACAACTATTCCTGCCACTGCTTTCATTCTTACAGTGTATATTTTCCAGTCTTGATTTTTAATCTATCTTTGCCATTGAGGATAGCTTAGTGCATAGAACAGAGTGCTGGACTTTGAGTATTGATTGAATCAGCTACTTTATATGTTATAATTGAAGAGTCAAAGACATTAATAATTGGGATCATTTGAAGTTTTAGTGGTTCCTATAAAATTTCTGTTTTTTTTTCCTTGTTAGTTTGAATACTGTCTATTCTTTTCTTTTCCCCTTTATCTATAACTTAAAAGAATTGTCTTTTGTTCATGGTATTTATCTTCAGGATTTGAAATATGCCATTCTTCATTATGTGGTTTTTAGCGTTTCTGTAAGGGGTCTGGTGTTACTCTAATAGGTTCTCTTTTCAAAGTAAATTGTTTATTCTTCTATGTTCTTAGCATCTTAATTTTATATAATGTGACACAGAGAGACTCTTTTCTGCTTATTTTCTTTGGGATTCTAAATGTACTCTGCATTTGCATGCCTATGTCATCTACAAAACTTGAAAATTTTTCTGCTATGATTTCATAGAATAAATTTAAAGCCAGTAGTTTTTGCCTCCACTCCTTCTTTGACTACATACAATCTTAGATTTAGTCTCTCAATAATCCTTCAGTGTTCTTAAGTCTTGTGATCATGCATAGTTTCATTTTTCTTCATTGCTGTCTGAATGCAATTAGTAATCATCCTTCTCTTCTATCTGATATTCTTTCTTATGCTTAGTCTCATTGATTGGTAAGTATTCCAACTGCATTTTTACCTGATCCACTTATTTCCAACATTTATGGCTTATTTTCGAGATACCAGTTTTCTTTCTGAATTTTCATTATATGATGTTTGGTAACAATGCTGACTTTTTCATGTTGCTTTCTGATTCACTTAATATATGTCACTGAATTGACTTCTTTTCTTCATTCATATGCTTATTAGCATCCTTTTTAAAGGGTAAGCATCTTTAAAGTCGAAATTTTTAAAATTTTTTATTAATTACACTTTATTCATTTTGTATCCCCCCATGAGCCCCTCCCTCCTCCCCTCCCGAGCCCACCCTCCCTCCCCTTTCTGCATGCATGCCACTCCCCAAGTCCACTGACAGGGGAGGTTCTCATCTCCTTTCTGATCTTAGTCTATCAGTTCTCATCAAAAGTGGCTGCATTGTCCTCTACTGTGGCCTGGTAAGGCTGCTCCTCCCTCAGGGGGAGGTGATCAAAGAGCAGGCCAATCAGATTATTTCAGAGGCAGTCAGTCTTCCCATTACTATGTAACACACTTGGACACTGAACTGCCATGGGCTACATCTGTGCAGGGGTTCTAGGTTATCTCCATGAATAGTCCTTGGTTGGAGTATGAGTCTCTGAGAAGTTCTCTGTGTTCAAATTTTCAGGTTCTGTTGCTCTCCTTGTGGAGACTATGTCCTCTCCAGCTCTTACTATTTCCCACTTCTTACATAAAATTCCATTCACTCTGCCCAACAGTTGGCCATCAGGCTCAGCATCTGCTTTGATAGTCTGCAAGGCAGAGGCTTTCAGAGGCCCTCTGTGGTAGGTTCCTTGTTTGTTTCCTGTTTTCTTCTTCTGGCTTTCAGAAGCCCTCTGTAGCAGGTTCCTAGGTTGTTTCCTGTTTTCTTCTTCTTCTGATGTCCATCCTCTTTGCCTTTCAGGATGGGGATTGAGCATTTTAGTTAGGGTCCTCTCTCTTGCTTAGTTTCTTTAGATGCACAGATTTTAGTGGGTTTGTCCTATGTTGTATGTCTATATGAGTGAATATATACCGTGTGTGTCTTTTTGCTTCTGGGACAACTCACTCAGGATGATCCTTTCCAGGTCCCACCATTTACCTGAAAATGTCATGATTTCCTTATTTTTCATTGCTGAGTAATATTCCATTGTATAGATGTACCACAATTTCTGCATCCATTCTTCAGTTGAGGGGCATCTGGGTTGTTTCCAGCTTCTGGCTATTACAAATAAAGCTGCTACAAACATGGCTGAGCAAATGTCCTTTTTGTGTACTTGAGCCTCTTTTGGATATATGCCTAGGAGTGGTATGGCTGGATCTTGAGGAAGAGCTATTCCTAGTTGTCTGAGAAAGCGCCAGATTGATTTCCAGAGTGGTTGTACAAGTTTACATTCCCACCAGCAGTGGAGAAGTGTTCCCCTTTCTCCACAACCTCTCCAGCATGTGTTGTCCCTTGAGTTTTTGGCCATTCTCATGGGTGTAAGGTGAAATCTCAAGGTTGTTTTGATTTGCATTTCCCTAATGGCTAATGAGGTTGAGCATTTCTTTAAGTGCTTCTCTGCCATTCAATATTCCTCTACAGGAGAAAGAAGGCATGTGGCTTAAAATACACTATTGCAGTGACATGGGGTTTAGTTTAGGGTCTCACAAGTTTTTTCTCCCATTGGAAAAGAAAACAGTGTCTGCTATGTCTTCAGTCTGTGAAGGCCAGAAGTTACTCAGAGCCAGCTGCATAGAATGTCCTTGAAATGTTTCAGTACAGGACTGTGGATCATGAAGTTAAAGTGAGAAATTCTGAGTTCCAATGCACGAAGTTCTAAGCACAGATGATTTTTTTTTTGTCTTTTTCATAAGGGTGTACCCAATATACTGCTTTAGGAAAGAAGTCAAATATTTTTTTGAGAAAGAACAGTATAAGCAGTACTGAAAAGAACTGGAACCTTGTAAAGGATTTCTGTAATGAGGCATAAGCTGCAATGAGCTATTTTTAATAGATTTTCAATTCCTATCTAGTGTTTTTTTCATAGCACCTCCTTCAGCTGAGACACTGTAACTTATAGCAAGATGTTCACAGAACAAAACTGCGAAAAAAAGAAAAGAAAAGAAAAGAAAAGAAAAGAAAGGGTTCAACAAAGGTCAGCTTTTAAAAGGTGTCTTTCAACATTTTTTCAATTTCTTTGCCACGTTGAGACAAGTTTTACAGTGTTTCACAACGCTTTAAAAAAAAAACATAATATGGCTTTCCAAAATGCACTCCTTTCCCTGCAATATATATAAATTAAGGGAAGTCTCCCTATTAGTCAACCCACCTAATCACAGCGCCCTAATACAGCAAGCAGTAATCCTTTCCCCTAGTTATCTTCAGATGAAGCCTCAGTCCCTAATGTCTTTCTAGACAATCCCTTGCAGCCAGAAAAATAATAATAATAATAACCTTGAACCCTTTTAGTGTGTCAGATCTAAGATACATGCCAGCACTTTTACTTTTCACTAAATTAGGAAGCTCACAGATAGTTCTGAGTGGCATCTGCATGTCACAGAAAGAAAGAAGGGAAGGCTCCTATCCCTATAGCCTCTAAACAGAAGGATTTCGGCTGTGTCTAAAGAACAGGAATCTAAATATAGCACAAGTTTCATCGTTATGCTTTTTAAAGCTTTTTGTGCATGCCCGTGCATATGTGTGGGGGGCGGGAGGGGGGAACGAATATTACTGAGTTCACGGCAGAAGGAGCAGGATTGTGAATAGATGAAAGGAAGTTGGGAAACACTTCTCATTTTCGCACATTCCTGGAACTGCAACCCCACACCAAGATGGGAAGAAGAGGTCTTGAAAGCTGCCATTAAGTCTCCATGGCACTAATAAATAAGCTACTGGACTCACAAGCAGAGACCTTTCTCTTGGGCAGCCTGCAACCCGCAGCGGCAACGCTGGCAGAAAGGAAACCCCGAGGAGGCGCTCCTGGCGGCCTTTTTGCTGAGGTAGCAGGAGCGGCAGCCTGCGGAGCCACGCGCAGCGTCAGGAAACTGGTGCGGGAACACCCGGCGCGCAGGCCTGCAGCCGCGGTGCTGGTGGGTTCCTGGCGCTGCAGAACGCCGCGCCGCTAGCAGGAGCGCCCGGGGCTGGTGGGTGAACGTCCGTAGAGCCCGCGCTGCCCCACGCCGTGCCTGGTGACACCTGCTTTGTGCACTCCAGGCAACCGCGGAACCTAGAGAGCTCGACTGGTTGTCTAAAACCTCCCGGTGGAAACGGAACCAGAGAAAGCTAGAGACTGCGAGGGACACGGTTCTTGTTCTTCCAAATTGCAGGGAATCCAAGTAAAGGTCACAAGGGGCAAGCGAGAATGTCCAAGAAAAGCTGAGGTCTGGGAACATGGTCATCCCCTCTGAGTCCTGGAAAATCTCCTTGACATTTTTCACACTTTGAAGCAGCTGCAGCTGGTGTCGTCGGAAAAGGGGGTGGGAGAAAAGAGAGGGGGCGGGGAGAGTGGGGAGTCACAGGCGCGAGCCAGGAGCAGCGCCTAGTCTGCCAATCCTGGCACCTGTGCACCAAGCCGCGGCACCGCGGAGGACCCCGCCAACCCGGGGCTCCGAGCCAAGGCCACCCAGCCTCTGGGCCAGCGGGACCTGCAGCCGCCCACCTCTGGTCCCCGCCACCCCCGGTGGCAGCTGCAGGAGCGCCCAGCCTTAGGGAGTGCTTGCTTTGCCCTGGGCCACAGGGTCCCCCGCCCTTTCAGAGGCGTTGTGGCAGGCCCGGGCAGCAGCCGAGTTGGGTACACGATTCGCCCGCGCTGCCGGGCTCTTCTCCACCCAGGGTTTATTGTCTGTGGAGCCTTCTGGGGGCGGGGAGGGAGCTGCGCCTCCGCCGCCGCGGCCGCCTCTGCTGCTGCTAGGGTCGCTAGCGCGGCGCGCTGGGCGGGCAGAGGCTGGGGACTGGAGGCACTGGTGCTCCGGGAAGGCTCCTGGCTATCGAGCCCCCACCCCCTGGCACCTCTCCCTCCGTGCACCTGAAGGGCAGTGGCACTATGGTCTGACGCGGCATCTGCCTGGAGTCCTCTCTGCCTTCTCTTCGGAGGACTCCGGTACTGGCTTCACTGCGGACCACAGAGCACTTTAAGGAGGAACCTCAGCAGCTGCACGGCCTTCCCTCCCTGGACCCTCATGGGTAGTTTCTGCCTCCGACGATGTGAGTAGGGCACTGGGGAGCCTCTGCAGGCGGTGGTGGAGTGGGGATATGGGAGGCTCAGGTGGCCCGCAAGCCTCGGCGTTGGGGCGGTTAACGGGCTGTGGGTATCCGGCACTAGCTGGGCGAGTGCTTAGGAGCAGGGAGCTTTGGATGGTTGAGGAACCCTAAAGGGTTACATATTGCGAAAAGGAAAGGTGAGGGGCGAGTGTGGGGCGCTGGTGCTGGGTCCACGGGGTCTGCCAAGATTTGGCTTTCTGTTGTTTTTTTTTTTTTTTATTGTCGTGGGGTTTCCAGTCCTCTTTCCCCCCGGAGGTGTGTGAGGAATGGAGCAAGTGTGATCTACACACACACACACACACACACACACACACTTGTGGCAGCTCACATTCGTGCTTTATCTTGGAAGGTGTTGTTTTACTGCCTTGGTATCTGTAAAGGAATTGTTGGGGTGTATGACATTGAAGGAGGAGAGAAAAGGGTGGGGTTTGGGGAGATGAAGGGGATGGGGAAGCTGGAAAGACTAAAGGGCAGAAAGAAGTGGGAGGCAATGGAATGAATGCTTTTGTTGGAGTCTAGGAAGATGCCGGTCTGCCTAAGCCAGGCAACTCCTTTGTGTTCCTCGGGAGATGCTAGGGAACCTCTCTGCTCCTGGCCAACCGCGGGGTCCCTGGGCTTCCTCCGGAGGCTTTAGGGATGTAGGACGTGCTTGGGATTGTATTTGGGAAGGGAGGAAAGATCGCCAACATTGGGGTAACCATGGTACCCTGGCTTGCAGTCAATCAGCTAGGCAACCAGAGATCTCCTATACATTTTAGAGTCAAGATGGGGGTGGGATGGGGGTTGGGGACTGCACAGATTGTCTTTAAAAATAGTGACTTCATAACAGAGATGGCTGCAAAATTGCTTCATGACACTACTTGGCCATCAGGGTTGGGGAGGAAACGACCCGTCTCCACCCCCTCTTGCTGGTTGCCCCTCCCCACAAAGGTATAAAGAAGAGGGACCTCAGCAGGCACGGAAGGGGTTACTTTCACAACTCCTGGGAATCAGCCTCAGGAAGGAACCATCTGCGACTCCCACGTTCCTATCCAAGTTCTCCATCAAAAGGAATCTCAGAAAGCAGGAGGGGGTGGGTGGGAATTGAGGCAGAGGGCCTCCACCTGCTCTTTGCCATTACTTTCCCAGTACACTTAAACACATTGGAATTACCTGCAGTGGTAATTGGGTCAGCAGGAGAGCATGTGCACCCGAGTCTCTAGATGGGGCTCTGCTGATGGATGAGAAGCAATTTGTGTTCGGGCATATTTTAACCTGGGTACAATTTCTAAGCACAATAGAGGTTTCATCGCGTGGGCGAGCAGAGTGCATACCAGTGAAAGTGAGCACGTGATCCCTCCAACGCAAGAGAAACTGTATTAGGAAGTAGATTTTCTTTGTTCCAGGCTGAGCCTATAAGAAGCTCAGCATCCCAGTTGCTGAAGTTCCCCCTTTATTTTTAATAAAGTCGACCAGAGGCAAAAGAAAGCGAAAAGGAACTTAGCCTGGACGCTTGTTGGCTAGCAACCTCTGACATTTCTGATACAACCCACCCTCCACCCAGACACCTGATCCCAGCTGACTCCTACTTTGAAATGATGCATTCCCTCTGAGGGCGTAGGGGGGAAAGTTCTTCAGACAGTGCGCAAGCGCAAGCGCACAGCACGTGGGTGCTCTAGAGCCTCAAAAGCTGCTGCCTTTCTGAAACACGTGCAGCTCTCTCTGGTTCAAGCACTCGCTGTTCCTGGGGTGGGGTGGGGGAGAGCTTGCTGGAAAATCACAGCAGGGGAGGTGAGAGAAATCAGGGTTCAGGGGATATTTTATTGCTCCTTAAAACATCTGTTACTAAAGTTATTTAGGGGTGTACTTAGCAATATCTGTATTTGAATCCTTCAGGTGCCTCAGGCTTGCAAAATGCCCTGAACTGTAATAATTTATTAATTTAGTGTAAGCAGAGCTGGTTTTCTACCCAATAGTTAAGGGCAGTTGGTTCCCTAACCTAGAAATCTCTTACTTCCAAATGACCTTAAAAAGCTAAGGTCTTTAGAATTTGACCTATCCTTGTCTTTCATTGACAAGGCCCTTCTACAACACCAAGATGTCATAGGAGAAAACACACCCTCAATTTCCAGAATACACTGTGAGCTGAGAGGTCCTTATGCACATTTCTTTTTAATTTAAGTTCTCAAAAAGATGTGTGCTCACCATGGCAACCCTTGCCTCCCACATCCAGGCTCCTGCACATATGCGGCTTCAGAATTAGAACAACTTCATAAGAAATGAACTTGGTCCAATTACAGGAACCATGTTTTATTCAAAATTTTAACAATTGCCTTAGGCAGGCATGAATATTTTCTTAATTAAAATGCATTCAATTTTATTTTGTAAGCTTTTAATTTTTCTAATTTCTCCATATAAAACAGAACATAAACATAAATTGTTTAGTGTACTTTTTATTTGCTTCAAGGTTTTAAAAACTATGGAAGACATTGTTATTACAAATATTTATTGCATGGGAAAGCCATCCTATATGACTGTCAAGAGTATTCCCACACAGTGCACGGTCATATTTGTTGTAAAAAAAAAAAAAAAAAAAAAAAAAAAAAAAAAAAAAAAAAAAAAAAAGGTCTGTATTTATAATTTACCACACCACTTGTTAGAATAGCTGAAAAGTTGTAGGTGTTAGATTTTAGTTGACGTTAGTATCCTATTGATTCTGTAGTTTTGTTTCCTGAATGCCTATCATCCAGTGTAAGAATGGGCCACACATTCCACAACACTAAAACTTCACTTTACACCCAAACCAAGAGTACACAAGAAACGACCAGTTGTTAATAAATTTCCTGCTGGATTGTTTCTGTCTTTTATTGTAGTTTTCTTTACAGAAATTATTTCATGCTTTAGGAAATTCTAAACTTTAAAAAAAATATGATGTTCTTTAAACCCAAGAACCCCACACATGCCAGCAATGAAAACTTTATTTTGTTCTCTTCACTTTGCAGTGAGAGAGATCTACATGTCCTTGGGTTTGAATCTTTACTTTGGAGTAATTCTAATCTGTGACACAGAGGAGATATTCAGTTTGTGTTAGTCTTGTCTGACCCTGAGCAATTGCTATCCCCTTGAAATAATGAAGTACAGATGTTTTTAGGATCTTCTGAGAACCTTCAGGTTTTCTCTAGGAATCTCTAAGGACAACATCAGTCTTCAACTGGTGTGAATAGTTGAACAGTTCTTTTCTATAACAGAACACGGAATTTGAATATTAAAATAGTGATTTCAACAATGTAAATATATTCTTTCTGGAGAATTAACAAAGCCCAAAGAATACAGATGCATGGGCTTCTTATATGGTCGTTAAGAACCCCTGCAGCAGAATTTACTAAACCTATGTTAATACCATCAGGCAAACTCCATACTTAATATACATCAGGATTCAGTCTGTGTTACATATTATGTGGACTTTGTCAAATGCATAATGACGTCCATCAACCATTTTAATATCATGCAAAGATGTTTTATTACCTTAACTGCCCTTTATATTATATTTACTCATCTTACTCATCTTCCACCAATGTAATTTTAGGAGTGAGTGCTGAAATTATAGACTCCTTAATTTTGCCTTTTCTCATAATGGTATATCATAAGATTACATGTGTTCATGTCAGCTTCTTTGATTTGCCAGTATTTGCATGTGCTTCAAAACATCAAATTGTACCATATACCAACACTATGTGGAAGTCAGTAAGTACAAATCAACAATCTTGCTCCTTGTTTTAGGGTTTCTAATGCTGTGAAGAGACAGCATGACTATGGAAGCTCTTATAAACTATAACATTTAATTGGGTTGCTTACAGTTCACAGGTTTAGTCCATTTTTGTCAATGGAAGGAAGCATCATGACATGCAGGCAGACACAGTTCTGAAAAGGAAGCTGAGTAATATTCCATTGTGTAGATGTACCACAATTTCTGAATCCATTCCGCAACTGAGGGGCATCTGGGCTATTTCCAGCTTTTGGCTATTACAAATAAAGCTGCTACAAACATGGTTGGGCAGATGTCCTTGTATACTTGAGCGTCTTTGGATACAAACCTAGGAGTGGATTAGCTGGATCTTGAGGAAATGCTCTTCCTAATTGTCTGAGATAGTGCCAAATTTATTTCCAAAGTGGTTGTATAAGTTTACATTCCCACCAGCAGTGGAGGAGGATTCCCCTTTCTCCACATCCTCTCCAGCATGTGTTGTCACTTGAGTTATTCATATTAGCCTGATGGGTGTAAGGTGAAATCTCAGGGTCGTTTTGATTTGCATTTCCTCAGCAATAAAAAACAAGGATATAATGAAATTTGCAGGTAAATGGTGGGAACTGGAAAATATCATCCTGAGTAAAGTATCCCAGAAGCAGAAAGACTCACAGGGTTTATTCTCACTCATAAGTGGATATGAGACATATAATATAGGATAAACCTACTAAAATCTGTATACCTAAGGAAGCTTATCAGAAAGGAGGACTCTGGCTAAGATGTTCAATCTCCATTCAGAAAGGCAAAGAGGATGAATATCTGAGGAGGGATAAAACAGGGAACAGGACAGGAGCATACCCCAGAGGGCCTCTGAAAGGCTCTACCCTGCAGGGTATCAAGGCAGATGTTGAGACTCATAGCCAAACTTTGGGCAGAATACCGGGAATCTTATGAAAGAAGTGTGTCTATGAGAGTAATTCATACTCAAAACACAGCACTGCTCTACAGTCTCTAACTCTCAGGTATGAATCATTAGAAATATCTTTTCTATAGAAATGCAGCAAGAACAAGCTGATCTTAGGTGCCTCTAGAACAACTATACAATCACCAAGAACATGAAGAAATGTCCTTTAAAACTGTAACTTAGCTAGATACATTTCTAACTGCAGCAAATAATGAGAGTTCCACAAGGAAAGTGGGCTGTCAGGTTAGATGAACACTTGTTAAAATTTTTGGTATAAATCAGTTTTTCTGTGATAATGAGTATTATCTCTGTGTATACACTTACATATAGTGGTAGGATAGTGAACATTAAAATAATGCTGTTGAAACAGTCAACTCTATCCCTGTTCTGGAATTAGGTGTGTATGCTGAGGAGTTAGTGAACAGCACTATCTGCCTTTACTTACAGCATACAGTGGCTGAACTCACCCATAGTGTTAGGGACCAGCCACTAACCCCTAGAATGAGTCAAGAGTGAAACTTAAAAGTAGCATCATTCCTACCACTTCAAATACAGAAAATTTGAGGCTTAAAAAGCTTCAGATATGGGAAATGAAACTTGTAGAGAAAAAATCCAGACAGTTTTCAATTATTTATTTATTTAAAATAAATTTTATCTTTTAGAATATCATGTGATTATACTCTCTCTATATATTTTACCACTCCTACTTCTCACTCCAATTTATCCCCAACATCTCTAACTCATGACTTCTTATTCTATACTTATTATTTTACATTTGTACATATATTACATATATACAGAAACTACTTAGATCATTTAGTGTTGCTTTATGTACATGTGTTTAGGTGCACCGATAAAATTTTAGTATGGATGCCTAAACAAAACTTACATTTTCTTGATGTATAAGAAATAACTGTATTCTGATCCAGATTTTCAAAAATCAACTACATATTTGTCAATAACATATATTACTTTTGAGACCACCTTAAACTGAGTATAAGTGACATTGTTGCTTGTATTTTAGAAATAATTAATTTACAGAAGTATTTATTACCACCTGTAGAATCTGTTATACTAAATTGTAGTAAAAAAAATTTCAGTAAAGCATAGAGTCAATAGCTATCATATATTCTGAAACTATGGTGATAGATTTGATCAATAACTTCTTGGGAAGTGAAAGACAGGCTGCTTAAATTATGAATCAAAATAGAACCTTCATCATTGTCAGTCAAGAACATGGGGAAAATATATCAAGTAAATGCAACTCTTGGGGGTTCTCATGAGCTCTCAGTTTCATTGATTATTCATTGCCTTAATAAACTTAAAATGTCCCTATTAATTGTCATTTTAATATGCATGAAATTAACAGCAGTGATCAGGGATGAAATATCAAAACTTATATCTGCATTGACATAATCTATTCAAACACTTTAACCATGGAATCAAAGTTTATATTGACTGGCTTTCAAGAGATGTAATTTCTCTAGTTGCCCTTGTTATCTTTGCTTTATATCAGGTTCAGGTTGGTTCAAAATTATTTAAAATGATGGGATAGCTGTAGTATGCTGAGGGTCATAACCATAACATACTTATTAGGCTAGAAACACAAGCTGTGCTTGCACACAAATACATCTGTGCTTTCACATAAGGACAGAATTATATTTTGTGGAATTTAAGAGGTAAAGATACAGCAAAAAAATTGTTTTTCTATGAGGAAGAGAGAGAATAGCTGGCTTGAAAAAGAAACTATTCAACTGTTGTTTTGCATTAACACTTCACCATTGGATTCTCCTAGGGAGAAAAGAACGTGGCATTATAAACAACAGGAAATCAGAATTAGCATAGAAAAGTGGACTTAATTTGGTGAGAAAATTAGGGGTTTATGCTATTATCATATTTGAAAGAGAAAAAAATACCTTTTTGAGGTGGCAAAATAACTTATAGAAGGCTGCATACCAACTTATGTGATGATAGAGGGAAAGTAAGAAGTGAGACACTGAGAAACTGTCTGCTGTGAAAACACCAGTCTATTCAGATGGCAAGTAGTGGACAGAAAGCTGAGATGTGCAAATTAAATATCAAGAGCTGCTGTGACACAGAGGGTGTTACTAAAATAATTAACATGTGTAGACAGTTACATTTCTTGAGGAGAAAATGCTCAGTGGTCTGTATTCACCATAATAGGCACCTCTCGGTGTCCAAAAGATGGCAAGGTACCTGGGACCTTTTTACCACATGCGATGAACCATTCAATGTCATTTAGAGACTGTGCAGTTCATGACATAAAAACTTTTTCTTCTCCATTTCAAGTGTGATTAATCTTGTAAGATAATTATAAAGGCTATGGTAATTAAGTTATAAACACTTATTTAAACTTTGAGTGAATGTTTAACATTAGAGATCTCCTGAGATAATACTGAGTGTTGCGCAACACGTACAGAGCATATATGCACACACTGTGTGAGTGGTATCTCCCTCAATACATGTGATGGGAGAATCCTACTCTCTCACTGCTTTCTAAACACTTCGGTGCTGGACAAACTCCAGAGGGTTAATTACATAAGAAGGGAAGTTGAGGCGTGGGAGAAATTTGCCATTTTTTCTAGATCAAAGAGCTGTAAGAGAGAGCCATTGCTGGGGTCCAGCTCTTAGTGACCAAGTTTTGCCCATAAAACCACACCCACAGAAATGCTGAAGCATTTTATAACACAGAGCATAAGCAGGACCTTACCCAACAAGTAAGGTCAACTGAGCCAGCCAATAGGATGGTGCCACACATTTATTTTTTGTTAGTTTTGTGCTTGAATTTTTCACTAAGATTTTATTTGACTTAAGGGTTTTGGACAATTGTTTTATATTTTCTCTTTAATTTAACTATATAAAAAGACGATAATGTCGTAAGTTTAACATTCATTAAATATTCTATTTTTTAAAGATGCCTTTATTTAAGAAATATGGAATTAATTTGCATTAATATTAAATTATTCAAAATTAGACTACATTCTCTCTTTTTTTTAAATCTTTTATTTTTTTTATTAATTACACTTTATTCATTTTGTATCCCCCCATGAGCCCCTCCCTCCTCCCCTGCCGATCCCACCCTCCCTCCCCTTTCTGCATGCATGCCACTCCCCAAGTCCACTGATAGGGGAGGTCCTCCTCTCCTTCTTTCTGATCTTAGTCTATCAGTTCTCATCAAAAGTGGCTGCATTGTCCTCTACTGTGGCCTGGTAAGGCTGCTCCCCCCTCAGGGGGAAGTGATCAATGAGCAGGCCAATCAGATTATGTCAGAGGCAGTCCCTCTTCCCATTACTATGGAACCCACTTGGACACTGAACTGCCATGGGCTACACCTGTGCAGGGGTTCCAGGTCATCTCCACAAATAGTCCTTGGTTGGAGTATGAGTCTCTGGGAAGTTCCCTGTGTTCAAATTATCTTGTTTTGTTGCTCTGCTTGTGGAGTTCCCGTTCAAACCAAGTAATCCACTTAAAAAATGGGGAACAGAGCTAAAGAGAGAATTCTCTGCAGAGGAATATCGAATGGCAGAGAAGCACTTAAAGAAATGCTCAACCTCATTAGCCATTAGGGAAATGCAAATCAAAACAACCCTGAAATTTCACCTTACACCCATCAGAATGGCCAAGATGAAAATCTCAAGGGACAACACATGCTGGAGAGGTTGTGGAGAAAGGGGAACCCTTCTCCACTGCTGGTGGGAATGTAAACTGGTACAACCACTCTGGAAATCAATCTGGCGCTTTCTCAAACAACTAGGAATAGCGCTTCCTCAAGATCCAGCCATTCTCTCTTAATGGAAACTAACATTTTCTTTTAAATCATTGATCTTTTCATTATAATTCCAGCAACATGAGTATTGGGTGATAGGAAATGTCCAATTCACTTTACATAAATGAATTCTTTTCTAAATTTATTGATTTCATTAAAGGCCAATTACTATTTTTTTACCCAAAACAAAATTTTAAAATAATATTGCTTTATATAAAATATTATCTTAAATGTTGATTAAGAAGCATTCCAATTTGGGAAGATAAATGCAATACATTTGGAGTTTGTATAACATGCCACTCTCTGTATTTTGCCCCCAACACCTTAAAGTTTACTTCCAAACTCAAAAGTTACAGTTTTCATTACTTTAGAAATGATAAATTTCTTATTTCCATGTGTTTGGTATCTGTTATATTGTATTTTTTCTGTCACAAGACAAATTGTAAAGAAGTATCTCATGCACTGTTATTTCTAGTACTAAAATGATCACCACACATATTTCTAGTTTTTCTTATCAGGAAATAAAGTCAATACCCTGTTGTTCCACAGACAAAACATGCTGATAGTTTAAAGTAGTTCTGAAATTTAAATGTAAGCCTCTTAAAATATGTATTTACCTTATAAACTGTGAAACACAGAAACATTTGCAGACAAAAGTATTAAGGAAATTAAACCTATAAACCCCAGCTCATAGCCATTTTTAAAAGCTGATTAAGGAGCTTGGAAGCAGCTGAATAGGTAAAATGTTTGCTGTACAAGTGTGGGGACCTGGATTCAGATTCCCAGAATAAACAAAAAGGTTATGTGTGGTAAAGTACATTTGTAATCACAGTCCTGGCAAGGAGAACAGACAGTAAAACCCCTGGAGCTACATTGCCATCCAACCAAATAACATTGGTGAAATCCAGGTTCATTGAGCAACTGGTCCCCAAAACAACAACAAACAACAAAACAGTGGAAAGCAATTAAGGAAGGCACCCAGTATAACCTCTTGCGTCCACACATAGGCATATAACAGTACACAAAAATGTAACACACACACACACACACACACACACACACACACAGTAGAAAATAAACAGATTAAATATTGTTTAACACTGTAAGAATGCCATAGTAACTAACTACTGCTTAGCATATCAATACAGTTTACCCTCCTCCCCCTTCCGAACAGTTCTTACTCATTCTGGCCTTCAGTGTGCTGGTCTAAGGCTCCTGGGTGTGACAGAATGGAACATATTTCTGCAGCTGAGAATGCAATCCCACACACCGTTCTACATGACGCAATCTGAATGTCCTACTTTTGTGTTGACAGGAAGACAGATGCCAAACCTCCACCAGCCCAGGCCTCCACTCATCCTCATAGTAACAACTGTTTTATCTTTCAGACCTAATTTTATTTAGTGAGAGGGTATATAAAGATGAAGTATTTTACATGCTTCTGCTGCCTTGCTTGTTAGATTTCTCACACTCAGTATACCTAAAAACTGGTTCCTGCAGTCACGGCTTTCTAGGTAAATTCACAAAAAGCTGATACCAATGTATGATGTGAACATCAGGGACCACTTGATAAGGATGTGCATTTTTTTTCTACCTCTGTACATGAAAAACTGCCCAAACTGGCATGTTTAATTTCCAAATTGATATCATGAAGTAGATAAACTTTATCAAGTTAAATTATGGCAGGGTGTAGTGCCTCACACCCTGAAATCCCAGCATTCAGAAGGATGAGGTAGGAGGATTGAGACCCAATGCCAGGCTTATAAACAAATGGGCTACATAGTGAGACCAGGCCTAAAAAAATAAAAGAGGAAAAAGAGTACATCCCAAATTGTGACAGAATCCCTACTCACTTATGAAGCTCAAGCATATGGCAAGTGTACTGGTGAGTGAAGGTTCAAGCAAGTGTACATACACAGAACTTCAGAAATGTCTATTGTTATTATCATAAATGTTTATGTAAATAAATATATACATTGACTGACTCAGACCAAGACCACTATCTTTTGTAGCAGTTGGCATGGCATGTACCTCTTTTATAATGGAGACTGCTAACCATTTATTTGTTGTGTTTAGTGCATTTTCTGCTGCTGTAACTGAAGCTGAGTTGAGATATTTTATAAAGTAAGCTTATTCAGCCCATGTTCTAGAGATTTGAGGCCCACTGCCATCAGCTGTATTTGGTGAGGTTCTCCCTTTTTTGCTATGGAAAATTCGGAGTCCATATGCGATATGGTGTAATATGTGAGATGAGGCTGAATACCAGAGACAGAACCAACCTGATTTTTATAAAACACATACCCCCAAAGCCATACATCCACAAGTAAGTTCCATCCTCATGTTATAATCAGACTGGGGCTTTGAAAATTCTAGGCAAACACTCTGTCATTGAAATATACCCCAAGTCTCTACTCACCTCTTAAAAGTTCCACCTGGCTCTATCTGTTAAACACCTACTTTCAGTGTGGGTGTTGAGGACATTTAAACCATCTGGCCACTGTTTCTGCAGTCAGTCTTTATTCTACATGAGACCCAGACAGCTCCATGGCTCAGTGGTGTACCTCTTCTTTGCCTGTGTCAAGTTTCCACTATTTGCTGGACTGTGTTCTAAATCTCTTCCTGCTTTCTTGACAAGATTTCATTGTGTGATCATGTGGGAAAAACATAAATGCAGGAAAGAAAAAAAATCTATATTCTGATTCTGGGAATATGGATTAATTCTCGTTTAAATATTATTTAATGGCTTTAATATTATTACCAGTTTACAGAATGTCATAATCTTAATATAGGAGACAAATCATTTTATTGAGAGCTAAGAATTGCAGTCCCATGAGCCAACATTATAACAAACATGATAATGCCTCCTGGGGTTTCACTTGAGAACAAAGAACCTTAGAATGCTGCTTCAGGGTTTCACACTCTCCATTTCTGCAGGAAAGACTATTAAAATTTTATCTTTGAACTGAATAATTATCACTGTTAATTAGTAAATTCTTTTTAGAGTAATTAGTTGAAAAAGGCTATGTTGAATACACAGCAGTTTAATGCAGTGCACCATTCCCTGATGGCATTGTCTGCCGTACTCTCTTTAAAAGTTACCATACCTTTATGCTGTTTGATTTAAGTGATCTTCATAGATGCCTATTCATATTATTGTTTAAATAATAGTTATTTGTTTAGTTATACATCCCAAGCCAGCACATGCATAGGAACTCTCTCACTTTGTATACTATTAGAAAATTAGCTCATGCCTTTTTAAAGAAAGACATGTGCCATTATGTGAGTGACTGAGTGTTCTCTAGGCCTTGGTGACACTTACACCACAAATGAACAACCTAGCCTTTTGATACCAATATAGGACCATACTTTCCAGCCTCTCCTTCCAGTTATATGTGATCCTGAAACATGCCTCAGAAGCATCTTTCCTGAGAGAGCCATGTGCTGTGGGCAGTGGTTGCAATGTTAAGAAGAAATGTGATGGAGGCTGCATCTGTCTGTCTAGATCCTGAACAGGAACACTGAGTCACATCCATCCAGCAAGTACTCATTCAATATATATCGTGACCAAGACAGGCAGCAGACTCTGCTGAGACTGAGGAGTTGTTATCAGAAATTACTGCTAGGACTCCTTTTTCTCAGTTTAAGAGACACAGATAACTTCTAGAGAAGATGAAATTCTAATTACATCCAATGTATGGCATTACAGTTATGGATATATTATATAAACATACCATTAATGTAACAATGAATCAAGTACATATGAACATAATTCAGCTAAGATCATTTTTTCTGTTTTAAAAGTCTATTTTTCTCAGTCTATAATTCTATGTGTCTATTCAAACATGGAAGAATATTAGAACTAAGCTACTGCCCTTAGGCTATAGAATCAAAGCCAGGATGATCATATTTTCTTATGCTTAGGGTATTATATATTGTTGGAATAATTTTTATAATGAAAGATCAAGCTAAGATTTTTATTGTAGAAACAGAAAGATTAAGATAGAACTGTGTGTTTTAGGTCCGTTGCTGAATTAACAATGAAGACAGTGAAAAAAATGTGGAGTCAAGAATTATTCCAAGCACACTAGCTTAGATATATGGATAAATTAGATATGTGGAGGCACGAGTTGCAGACTGTAGAATCTTGAAAAAGGAGCTAATTTATTCAAATGTAACTAGAATACTGACAATAATAAGAAGGGAACTAAGTAACAGGCTAACATATAGAAGCAGCATAAATAAGAGCATCCATTAATATAAAGTGAATGCACCTGTATAAAATTACTAGAAATACATTAAGTACTTTTATGGGGTAAAAATAAGGCCTTCTTTAAAAAATGTGTTTTCAAATAAATGAAAATTTGGTATGCAATAGAATGACTATTTTATTTTGCTATCTTGGTTTCCTTTTAATTATTTTTTTGGCATGAAAAGAAAGCATGAATACATACCCTCTTCTCTAAATACTAATTTCTTCCATCCGTTTCTGTTTTGTTTTACAGTTTGGAAAGGATGCTTGAGTTTTGGTCTTTTGTATACTGATTTCCTGAGATGAGTAGAGATTTGGCTAACATGTAACACATTTTAGACCCATACATACTACATACACCAAAGCAAGTAACATAAGCAACCCAGCAAGACAACCAAGTAGCTGACTTAAAATTTACATACGCATAAAGGCTCAGTGATAGCATGAGGGTCCCAGGTTCTTCTCAAATCTGTATCTTCTGTCTCTTGATGGGTTCTTTTTTCTTTTCTTTTTTCAGAAAGTTTGTATGTTTAACATAGCTGGCTCCAGGTATACCACACCTTAGGTCCCCACAGTAGTGAAACCAACCTCTATGGTCAGCTGGAGTTTAAGAGCCAGCCATGATAAACAAGAGGCCAGCACCACTGCAGAAGACTCTTTGCTTTTATGGGACAACTGATGCTGGTTAGCTGGCACTAAGAAATTAGTGGTGATTAAGAAGAGATCAGCATCACCAAGGCGAAATCTTCTGGGAAGGGTTTTCTGAGACCACAATAAAGCTGTGTTCCAGAGGCAGCCATGATTATGCCTTGTATTGGCAACCAGACTTGATAATGCCCAGATGGAGCTGGGTTTTGAAGCAATAAAGAGGTCATGGAGAGCAGCTAAGGCTTGGCACTGTGAGAGGCCAAAAGAGGCCATTGATGAAAATACAGCTTTAGTGGGAGTTGAAGGCCCAAAGCTGAAGGGATCATATAAAGAAGTTGAGGCGTGGCACTAGGAAGACAGCCTACAAGAGGCTATCAGTGAAAGTGCAGCCCAGTAACAGTAAGGGATCCCAGGAGTTTTAGAAAAAAAAAAAAAAAAAAAGACTATTTTAAGGGGATTGGAATTTTAATGCATCTGAATTTGTAAAGACTGTTGGACTTTAAAAATTATTTATATTTTTAATGTGAGATCTTCGGAAATGAAGTAAGGAAGGGTTGTGGCTCAATAGTGATGTGTTTGTGTGTCAAGCTGACAAGTAGTCGGTTAACTGGTTGGTTTTGTGTCAATTTGCCACAAACCAGAGTCAGCAGAGAGGAAGGAAGAAGCCTCTTGAGGAAATGTCTCCATGAGATACAACTGTAGGGCATTTTCTCAGTTATATCAACAGAAGAGAGCCCAGCCCACTGTGAATGGTGCCATCCTTGGGCTCATGGTCCTGGGTTCTTTTATAAGAAAGTAGGCTGAGCAAGCCAGAAGGAGCAAATCAGTAAGCAGCACACCTCCATGGCCTCTGCATCAGCTGCTGCCTCCAGGATCCTGCCTCATTTGAGTTCCTGTCCTGACTTCCTTTGGTAATTAACGGCAATGTGGAAGTGTAAACTGAATAAACTCCTTCCTCCCCAACTTACTTTTTGGTTTTATTAGTTCATCAAAGCAGTAGGTCCCATATTCTGCTAAATAAGGAAAAGGCAGAACATAAAAAATTCTAGGACCTTTCTTATGATATGACATACCTACTCAGCCCAGAAGGAAACCTATGAAAGATCAAAGTAACTATTAAATCAAAGTCCAACGTAGTAAAACAATGAATCTTTACTGGAACTACTAACAGAAGTATGGGCAGAGGGTTACACACAAGAGTAGGGATGAGTCAAAGAAATGTAGGACTATAATGCCCAACCTATCCTGGATGATGGTTCATAAAAGCTCCACATGTAGATCCTTCTGCATAACTTATAGGCAGGCAGCTGGACAGGGAGAAAACCGCTGTATTTGCTTACTCCTAGAAGTCTATTCAGAGGCCCCTGAGAACCTTACAAGTTTTCACTTTCCCAGACCTGTGACACATTTTTTTCACCTCCATGGCCTCATGAGCCTCCTTTTCCCTCCTAGAGGGAATGTTTCAATTAAGAGGAAACTGCTTTGTAAGGTGGATGCTTAGCTCACAGCATGGGGACATCTCTCTAGTGCATCTTTGGTTTGTACTTGCCAGCTCCTAGGATCTCCTACTTATTTCATTTCTCTGTTGAGATTGGTTAAAGATTTTATGAAATTTGGCTATAAGATGGTTATCAAAGAAAATCTGTTCAGTAGGTAATTATGTAGGAATAAGTGAGTTCCTTCAGGTTCTACATCTCTTATTCCTTGAGACAAAAATATATGAAGGTGTTCTGTGGGAGCCTAACACAGTAGAAGACAAAGGATTCTGCCCTTTCCCGTTATCTCCTCTATATTTCCATCTTGCTCTCTGTTATTCTGGCCTTTCAAACTTTCAAATACATACTATAATTGTATTTTTCTGGTATTTGTGGTTCATTGGCATGTGTATTTGAATGTAGTTAAATCAAAGATTTTTTTAGAGGTTTTCTGTTGTTATTTATAATTAAGTGACTTTAGGAAGGTTAGTTGTTTTAATAAAGCATATCATAGTGAATTCATTTGAAGTTAGTACAATAATAAGTGCTTTGTGCAAATGCTTTAATAGTCCAATAATTTAGCTAAAATACAGCCTAACACATTATTACCTTTATGATACTTTCGGTGTGCATTTGTGATCATCTTGTCCCTCCCTCACTGAAACAATTTATTCATTTGATATTCATGTAAGGATTAAGATCAAGATTTGTCTTATTTCTGTCAAAGTCCAGCATACCTGTTGTTTGAATTATTTCTCAGCTTTACCTCTTACCTGATCAAACACTGGTGTTAATAAAAAGATATGTTTGCTATAGTATGAGGCCTTTTCATATACTTCTCAGGACACTTGGCAAATTCCCATTTTCCTCTCAGTTGAACAGCTCTTTAGAAAGCTCTCTCATCTTATTCTCATTGACACAGTGTGTTTAGCAGGAGCAGGATACCTCACACAGTGTTCCATACATGTTCACATAGTTGCTCCACTAACTTACATCCAAAATTCAAATCCTTGTTCATGTTTTATTTCAAATATTTATAAAGTTGCTAATTTGAGTTTAGATACTGGTATAATCCTCACCAGCTCTGTGAAAGAATATGATAATCAGGAAAGTAATAAAATACAATTACCAAATAATGCCATTATAATATGATATATCACTTTTACCATTGAATTTCTTTGTACTACTTCAAGAGGAATATGCATCAAGTGCAATTTAAAAATGAACATTTAGAGGAGGCAGATCCAAGATGGTGACAAGCACGCACAGTTTCTGAGTTGCAGAGGAGCTGAAGCACTGGAGTCAGTGAGTGGAAGAACAACTGAAGCCATGGATATGACTGTGAGACTTCCTAAATGAGAGGGAACTTTGCAGAGGTGAGAACTTTGGTCTCTGGTCACCCGAGAGGATTTGTTTGGGGAAGGAGAGCATCGATGCTTGATATCCCGGCACTCCCCTTTTTTGGGTCTCCCTCCAACTCCACATAGCCAGTTCACTGAGAGTTTCAGCTCCGAGCTCACTACCTGGGGACTGTGGTGGCAGAGGTGGGGCTGCTAGCACCTCAGCCGCTGCTGCCAGCTATACCTGCCTTAGAGTCCCAGATTCGCATCACCACCCTCCTAGTATCCTAGGTCTGCGAGCAGCCATACCAACTCTGCAGGGACTCCCAGCCACTGACTGTATGGCCTGCCCAAACCCTCAGTTTCAGATAATAGGCTATATAGCCACCAAAGTCCAGCAGACCCACCAAAAAAGCTAGGCACACCAGGTGCCGGAACTCCCAGGTCTGGAGAGCACAGTGGATAGTCCCCAGGACTTTCCAGAAGGCATCTGGAATGGCATCCCAGTCTCCAGCTGCAGCTGGACTTCCTAATCTGGCAGCTGCAGTAGCACTGAGCTGGCAGAGTGCATCAGTCCTCCTGCATACGACTAAGCAGGGCCAAACCAGAGAGTCCAGAGCCCGGATACTCCTATCCTTGCCGAGGTGATCTGCTTGAGTGAGTGCACCCTTGAGTGCCTGAAGAGACCCAGATCCAGGGTCCTTCTAAACTAGAAGCCAGGCATCGGACCCCTCCAACCCACACACCCACTGTGGGAAAAACAGAGGGACTATTGGGACATGGAAGCCCCTGCTCTGCAGGTCCAACAGTGGAGTGAAGGTGGATAACACTGGAGCTCAGACAGAGCTGAATACGAGGGGCCTGTAGACCACTGAGGTATAAGAGATTTTACACAAAGAAATTGCACTGTAACTATCACCAGCACCTGCTACATATATAGCTCATGCACAAGTAACTTCTTAGAAGCCTGCAAGGTAGAGCCCCTCCCACACACTCAAGGGTTCAACATTTTCTATCACTCTGTCCCTTAAGGCACACTTCCACACATATTTACACACACACATGCCCTTCTGCACCCATGGACTTTCCTCCCACAGGTACAGCTGAAGCACCAATGCACACGCTGAGGCCATAGGACCTTTATTACCTTCCTGAAGATTTCGCCAGACTCTGGAGAGAGACAGTACCAGGCTCAACTGCAGAATCCAGGAACAAACAGGGAAAGTTACAAATAAGCCAATGGCTAGGGTTAGGTGAAAGAACATATCCAACATAAATCAGGACATCATGGCTTCACCAGCAACACCCAAAATTGATTGATACTCCAATTCATCAGAAGCACAGGAAAATGACTTTAAAGCTATGCTTACACAATTACTTGAGGCTCATAAAGAAGAAACAAACATATCTCTAAGAGCAATAGCCATACAAATTCAGACAGTTAGAGAGGAAATGAACAAATCTATCAAAAATTTGGCCAGTCAATTGGAGGCTAAGAAAGAGGAAATGAACAGAATTCTCAAAGAAACACAGGCAAATATAGCCAAACAAATAGAGGCACAGGTAGAGATAAAAATTAGTGGCCTACAAAGAGGAAATGAACAAAAACATAAAGACCATTGTAGAGAGACAGGAATCCACATACAAACAGATGAAGGAAATGTTGCAAGGCATGAAAACAGAATTAGAATCAATAAAGAAAACACAAACTGAGAAACCCTGGAGCTGGAGAACTTAGAAAAAGATCAGGAACCACAAAGTTAAGCATCACTAACTGAATACAAGAGATGGAAGAGAGAATCTCAGGTGCTGAAGATACACTTGCAGAAACTGAAATATCCCTCAAAGAAAAAGTAAAATCAGAAAAGTTCTAAACACAAAATATCCAAGAAACCAAGAACTCCATGAAAAGATGAAGTCTAAGAATAATAGGAATCAATGAAAAAGAAGACTCCAGGCTCCAAGGTCCAGAAAATATGTTCAAGAAAATCATAGAAGAAAATTTTCCCAACTTAAAGAAAGAGATGTCCATAAATACACAAGAGGCCTACAGAACACCAAATAGGCTAGACCAAAAAAGAAACACATCAAGTCACATCAAAGTCAAAAAACTAAATCTACAGAACAAAGAAAAGATATTAAAAGCAGCAAGGGGAAAAGGCCAAGTAATATATAATGGTAGACCTATCAGAATCACACCAGACTTCTGATCAGAAACTGATATGAAAGCCAGAAATGCCTGGGCAGGTGTCATGCAGACTTTAAGAGACCACAGATGCCAACACAGACTACTATATCCTTCACAGCTATATCCTTCCAACATAGATGGAGAAAACAAAATATTCCATGACAAAATTAAATTAATGCAATATCTACACAGCAAACCAGCCCTACAGAAGATACTAGAAGGAACACTCCAATTCAACAAAAACAACTATACCCAAGAAAACATAGCATACAGATAATATCCCAACAAAACTTAAAAGAAAACAAGCAATGAATCACAATAAGACCACCAACTTCACAATAAAAGGAACTAACATTCATTGGTCACTATTATCTATCAACATCAATGGACTCAACTCTCCAATAAAAAGACACAGACTAGTAGAATCAGTGTGGAAACAGGATTCAACATTCTGCTGCATCGAAGAAACACAGCTCTACAACAAAGACAAACACTACCTCAGAGTAAAGGACTAGAAAAATATTTTTCAAACAAATGGACCCAGAAAACAAGCTGGGGTACCTATCCTAATATCTAATAAAAGAGACTTTCAACCAAAATTAATCAAAATAGATGAGGAGGGGCATATATTATCATCAAAGGAAAAATCCACCAAGAGGACATCACAATTCTGAACATCTATGCCCCAAATATAAGAGCACCTACATTCATAAATGAAACATTATTAAAACTTAAATCACACATCGATCCCAATGCCTAAATAGTGGGAGACTTCAACATCCCACTTTCACCAAGGAACAGACCATCTAGACAGAAACCAAATAGGGAAATGAAGGCACTTACAGAGGTCCTAAATCAAATGGACTTAAGAGATATCTACAGAACTTTTCACCCAAACTCAAAAGAGAATAACTTCTTTTGAGCACCTCATGGAACTTTCTCCAAAATAGACCATACAGTTGGTCATAAAGCAAGCCTCAACAGATACAAAAAGATTGAAATAATCCCCTGTATTCTATCTGACCACCATGGACTAAAGGTGGACCTCAACAACAATGGAATTAGCAAAAATCCTACACGCACATGGAAACTGAACAATGTGCTGCTCAATGACAGCTGGGTTAAGGAAGAAATAAAGAAAGAAATTAAGGACTTCCTAGAATTCAATGAAAATGAAGGTACAACATACCCTAATTTATGGGACACAATGAAAGCAATACTCAGAGGAAAATTCATAGCACTAAGTGCCTTCATGAAGAAATTTGTAACATCTCATACAAGCAACTTAATGGTCCAACTGAAAGCCCTAGAAAAAAAGGAAGCAAATACACCCAAGAGGAGCAGACAGATGGAAATAATCAATCTCAGGGCTAAAATCAATCAACTAGAAACAAATAAAACTATTTAAAAAATAAATGAAACCAAGAGCTGGCTCTTCTTTGTCCAGAAGAGAGACAAACATTTAGCCAAGCTAACTAAAAGGCAGAGAGAAACTATCTAAATCAGCAAAATCAGGAATGAAAAGTGAGACATAACTACAGACACAGAGGAAACCCATACAATCATTAGTTCGTACTGCAAAAGCCTATATGCCACAAAATTTGAAAATCTAAAAGAAATGGACAATTTTCTTGATAGATTCCATCTATCAAAATCAGGTAGAAAGATTGAACACTCCTATATCCCCCAAGGAAATAGAAGCAGTCATCAACAATCTCCCTTCCAAAAAAAGCACTGAGCCACATGGATTCAGTGCAGAATTTTACCAGACCTTCAAAGAAGTGCTAACTCCAATTTTCTTCAAACTATTCCACAAAATAGAAACAGAAGGAACATTACCAAACTCATGCTATGAAGTCACAGTCACTTTGATACATAAACTATACAAAGACCCCCCCAAAAAAAGAGAACTTCAGACCTATCTCTCTTATGAACATTGATGTAAAAATACTCAATAAAATACTTGCAAACTAAATCCAAGAACACATCAAAGATATCATCCACCATGACCAAGTACGCTTCATTCCTGGCATGCAAGGGTGGTTCAATGTATGGAAATCCATCAATGTAATCTATCATACAAACAAACTGACAGAGGAAAACCACATGATTATCTCCTTAGATACCAAGAAAAGCATTTGACAAAATCCAACAGTCATTCATATTTGAAGTCTTGGAGAGATCAGGGTTACAAAGCACATACATAAATATAGTAAAGCCTGTAGCCAACATCAAACTTAATGGAGAGATACTTAAATAAATCCCACTAAAATCTGGGACAAGGCAAAGCTACCCACACTCTCTGTATCTCTTCAACCTAGTACTTGAAGTCCTAGGTAAGGCAATAAAACAAATGAAGGAGATCAAGGGGATACAAATGCTAAAGGAAGAGGTCAAAGTTTCACTATTTTCAAATGATATTATAGTATACATGAGAGACTCCAAAAGTTCAACCAGAGAACTCCTTCAGCTGATAAACACCTTCAGCAAAGTGGCTGGATAAAAAATTAACTCAAAAATATCAGAACCCCTACTGTATACCCAAGACAAAAGGTCCGAGAAAGAAATCAGGGAAACCAAACCCTTCACAATAGCAATCAATAAGATAAAGTACCTTGGGGGTGACTCTAACCAAGCAAGTGAAAGACCTCTTTGAAAAAAACTTCAAGTCTCTAAAACTTCACCAACCCTTTATCTGACAGAGGACTCACATCCAGTATATATAAAGAACTAAAGAAGCTGAAAAGCAGCAAACCAAGTAATCCACTTAAAAAATGGGGAACAGAGCTAAAGAAAGAATTCTCAGTAGAGGAATATCGAATGGCAGAGAAGCACTTAAAGAAATGCTCAACCTCATTAGCCATTAGGGAAATGCAAATCAAAACAACCCTGAGATTTCACCTTACACCCATCAGAATGGCCAAGATGAAAAACTCAAGTGACAATACATGCTGGAGAGGTTGTGGAGAAAGGGGAATCCTTCTCCACTGCTGGTGGGAATGTAAACTTGTACAGCCACTCTGGAAACCAATCTGGCGCTTTCTCAGACAACTAGGAATAGTGCTTCCTCAAGATCCAGCCATAGCACTCCTAGGCATATACCCAAAAGAGGCTCAAATACACAAAAAGGACATTTGCTCAACCATGTTTGTAGCAGCTTTATTTGTAATAGCCAGAAGCTGGAAACAGCCCAGATGCCCCTCAACTGAAGAATGGATGCAGAAATTGAGGTACATCTATACAATGGAGTATTACTCAACAATGAAAAATAAGGAAATCATGACATTTTCAGGTAAATGGTGGGACCTGGAAAGGATCATCCTGAGTGAGTTGTCCCAGAAGCAAAAAGACACACACGGTATATACTCACTCATAGAAACATACAACATAGAATAAACCCACTAAAATCTGTACATCTAAACAAACTAAGCAAAAGAGAGGACCCTAACTAAGAATGCTCAATCCCCATCCTGAAAGGCAAAGAGGAAGGACATCAGAAGAAAAAGAAAACAGGAAACAACCTAAGAACCTGCTATAGAGGGCCTCTGAAAGCCAGAAGAAGAAAACAGGAAACAACCTCGGAACCCACCACAGAGGGCCCCTGAAATCTTCTGTCGTGCAGACTGTCAAAACAGATGCTGAGCCTGATGGCCAACTGAAGGGCAGAGCGAGTGGAATTTTATGTAAGAAGTGGGAAATAGTAAGAACTGGAGAGGACAGGAACTCCACAAGGAGAGCAACAGAACAAGATAATTTGAACACAGGGAACTTCCCAGAGACTCATACTCCAACCAAGGACTATCTGTGGAGATAACCTAGAACCCTGACAATGAAGCCACTTCTGATGAGAACTGATAACCTAAGATCAGAAAGAAGGAGAGGAGGACCTCCCCTATCAGTGGACTTGGGGAGGGGCATGCATGCAGAAAGGGGGGAGGGTGGGACTGGGAGGGGAGGAGGGCGGGGCTTATGGGGGGATACAAAATGAATAAAATGTAATTAATAAAAGTTAAAAAAACTTCAAGTCTCTGAAGAAGAAATTGAAGAAGATATCAGAAGATGGAAAGATCTCCTGTGCTCATGGATCTATAGGATTAACCTAGTGAAAATGGCCATCCTGCCAAAAGCAATCTACAGGTTCAATTAAATTCCCATCAAAATACCAACACAATTCTTTACAGACCTTGAAATATAGATTCTGGGCTTCATATAGAGAAAACAAACAAACAAACAAACAAACAGAATTTCTAAAATGATCCTATATAACAACAGATCATCTTGAGGTATCTCCATCCCTGACCTCAAGCTGTACTACAGAGTAATAGTAATAAAAATTGCATTGCATTGGCATAGAAACAAAATAGTGGATCAATGGAACTGAATAGAAGACCCAAAGATAAACCCACACACCTATAAACACTTGATTTTTGACAAAGAAGCCAAAAACATTCAATGGAAAAAAGACAGCATCTTCAACAAATGATGCTGGTCCAACTGGATGTCTACATGCAGAAAAATGAAAATAGATACATCTTTATCACCCTGCACAAAACTCAAGTCCAAGTGGATCAAAGACATCAACATAAAAGCAGATAATCTAAATTGGTTAGAAGAAAAAGTGGGAACGAGCCTACAACTCCTTGGCATAGGAGACAACTTCCTGAACAGAACACCTACAACACAGGTGTAGTAAGATCAACAATCAATAAATGGGACCTCATGAAAAAGGTCTGTAAAAGCTGAAAAAGCTTCTGTAAAGCAAAAGACACTTGTCATAACTAAACAACAGCCTACAGACTGGGAAAGGATCTTACCAGCCCTATATCTGACAGAGGCCTGATATCCAGAATATATAAAGAACTAAAGAAATTAAAAAGCAATAAATCAAGCAATCCAATTAAAAAATGGGGTAAGGACCAAAAAGAGAATTCTCTGTAGAGAAATATAAAATGGCAGAAAAGCACTTAAAGAGATGTTCAATGTCTTTAGCCATCAGAGAGAGGCAAATAAAAAAGACCCTGAGATTTCACCTTATACCCATCAGAATGGCTAAGATCAAAAACTCAACTGACAACACATGCTGGGGGGTTTATTGAGGAACCCTCCTCCATTGCTGGTGGAAATGTAAACTGGTACAACCACTTTGGAAATCAATCAATCTGGCGCTTTCTCAGACAACTAGAAATAGTGCTTCCTCAAGACTCAGCTATAGCACTCCTAGGCATATATCCAAAAGTTGCTCAAGTGAACAACAAGGACATTTGCTCAACTATGTTTGTAGGGGCTTTATTTGTAATAGCCAGAACCTGGAAACAACCCAGATGGCCATCAACAGAGGAATGGATACAGAAATTTTGGTATTTTTACACAATGGAATACTACTTAGCTATTAAAAATAAGGAAATCATGAAATTTGCATGCAAATGGTGGAAACTAGAAAAGATTATTCTGAGTGACATATCCCAGAAGAAGAAAGACAGACATGGTATATACTCACTTATTTAGACCTATAAGATATGATAAACGTAATGAAATCTATACACTTAAAGAAGATAAACAAAAAAGAGGACCAGGAGTAAGATGATCAATCCTACTTAGAAAGACAGATGGGATGGGCATTGGATGTAGGCTACTGGAAGGATTCTCATGCCCCATTGGATGACCCCACACTCAAGCACACATAGATAATACTAATTAGACTCCTTTTGTTAAAAAAAAGAGTGAGAAAATTATCAATTTATTAATTAATAGGGGGACATAGAGTTGGGAGAGAGATGAGATAAGGATGATGCAGGAGAGTTGAAGGGGCAAGTGAAGGCTGGATAAAACCGGGATGCTTTGGTACATACATGAAAATTTCAAAGGCTAAATTTATAAAATGTTCTAGGGATATGGCTCAGTGATAGATCACCTGCCCATTACTCACAAGTCCCAGGATTCTACTACTACAAGTGTCAGCAATAAAAAATATACAAAAACCATGTTCATATGATGTAAAAATGCATGTGTGTTTATAAGATGAATCATTGGAATAAAAATTACTATACATATGGAAATAACCTGTGATATTAATTTGTACCACAAACAAAAAAAGCTTCAAAATACCCCGTACATGTCAAGAATAACAGACCAGCACAGTAAACATTTCTTGGAAGTACAAGATGTGATAAATCATTTTCAGCCTGTTAAATGAGGGCCACTGACCTTGTCAGAATGACACAGCCAGCCTCCAGAGTGCAGAAAGAACTGCATGAACTATTACCAGGAAACATGGTCTTCTAAGAGTTTTAATTAGCAAACTCTCCCATTGTTCATCTTAAACATCTTACAAGATAATATCTTTGGTTCCTTTATGCCACAGATGAATATCAATTCCTAAAATCTTTGCTTACAAAATGACTCTAGAAACAGAAGGACACAGAGTCTCACATAAATCTCTGACATGGAAGGCTTAGTGTGGACTAAATTTACCATTTATACAGTGTAGGGGCTAAGAGTGTGTCTGATAGTTGGCCTTACTGTTGCCAATCATGCTAAAGAATGATTCAAACTTAAAATTAAATTCATGTAGCTTAAAATATTAACCTATTTAAGAGATTTTTTCTTTTCCTCTCTTACTATACTCACATCCAAACTCTTGAATATCACTGTCTGATTTCATTTTCCTTACCCATGTAGCAAATTAATCTCTATCCTGTGTATATATGTGTTTGTGTATACTTGTGTGTATACGTTCGTGTTGGTTCTTGTGGGTGTAGAGGCCAGACAACAACCTAGGTTATCAGCCATTCTTTGGGTATTCTCTCTCTTTTTCTCTCTCTGTCTCTCTCCTCTCCTCTTTCTCATACACGCAAAAAGCTTCAGTTTAAGAAGTTTAAGTTCACTAGCTTTGAATTCTACTTGTGACTTTTCAAACTATTTTCTGCCTCTGCTGTAAACAATGCCCAATTCATTTAAACTGACGAGTTTTTCTGAGAGTTGTATATTTCTATAGAGATGTGTGATGAGATGAAAGATGATACTTCCACCCATTTTTGTTCTGCTGATTTTTGTGAGTTGTAAGTGTGCAAGTCAAGGAGCTCTTCCTTCCCTGTAGAAGAGAAGTCATAGCAATGCTTTAGGTTCCTGAGGATGACTTCGAGTTTTGGAGATGGCATATAGTGATACATACAGAGCCCCAAGTAAGGATCCTTAGATTTCCCATGGAGACAAAATAAATTCTAGTTTTCATTCTTCTTGCTGTGTTAAACTGCTACTCCTCTTAAAAGTGCCACAAAATTGCCTGAGGCCACAGTGAAATATGTCCCATTGATTGTGAAGAAAAGGTGTTCAGAGAAGCAATGGAGAATGTGTTGAGCAGCATTCAGGCTCCACCTGCTTCTCAGAGGCTTTCACTGCTTTGTACCAGCTTGGATGCTGAAGAATGCTGGGTGCTATGAACCCTGGTTTTCATATTTATAAAATAACCAAAGATTTTTTTTCCCAAAAGGATATTCAAGTGGAGGGTTCATGAGTTACCACTGACTAAAATTCCTTCTGGAGACCCTTGACAACAGTTGTTTCCTGTTTTTGTAATGGAGAAATAAAATACATTTTTCAGTAGAGTTGATAACCTTGTAGATATTTAAATTGAACTTTTTATGGAAAAGAAAAAGGAAATTTATTTATTTTTTTCATTTATTTTTAGATTAAGAATGTGATATTTATTCTTTACCTCTTAAATATTGTCATCACCTCCTAGGAAAAAAATAATTAAGATATTGAAGTCTAACTTTTGTTAAATCTCAAGTTTTTGGTTTTGTAAATTCTGTACAAGAAGACAGAGCCTGCATAACTGTAGCAATTCTAGGAATCTTGTGGTCTGAGTATTGCAGTCTGTGGAAGGTACTGTCTTCTTCCCTTTGGTATCTGAAGCACATGCACTGTAGATTTATATATCTAGATGGCTTTCCTCCCCTGGGAAATCTGTAAGTATGTAAGTGAGGAAATATAATATGATGTTATAGTGTCATACTATGTGCTGTCACATTTATCTACATAGAAAATGTCTCCCCTTTAAAACTTTCCTCTGCTTATTGTTTACTTTACTTGTTCACGTTCATATACTTTCCTTAAGTTTCATGACTGATTCCCACCCTGACTCCTTACTATTTCCTCAGTGACTCCCCAAGCTCAAGATCTCTTATTGTCACCTCTAACAATCTCTGGTGTTCCTCTCCAGGTTCCCTCTGCTGACTAGTTAATTCAATTTCACCTCTAGCCAGTAATCCAGTCTTGAGGCTAAGAGACGGGCAGGGATACAGAGACATATAACACGCAGCTGTCAATAAACACATCCCCAAGCTCTCAGATGTGGGTTATCTGTGCACACAGTACATTCTGTTTTGAACCTCACAACCACTGTGCCCACAGTGCCTGTTGCTCTGTCTCTTACATGAGTATTATATTTTGGCAATGTTTTGTTCTTAGAAGCTCTGATGAGATGCCTTGCCTTCCCCAGGCCTTGTCATCTTCCAGTACTTCTGGAGAATTGCTATTTACTCTCGACTGCTCAGATGTCACTATTTTATGCTGCCTTTCCCTACTGTCTTCCTTCAAGCAGGCTAAGAAAAAACTCAAGGGGTTTTCCTCTGTTTTCAAAGTGATTGTCATATAGCAACACAGTAGTGCCGATCCTGTTTTATTTTATTATTGTGTGTTTGTGTGCATACATCTAACTTTTTCACTGAGGGGAGCATTGCATTATAGAAATAGAACTTCATTCTGTCGGCACTTGCTTTTGGAATATGGCACAACTAATAAATATTTGAAAACAAATGAATAACAAAAGAATGCACAACTCAGCCCAGCTAAGGGAAAGGGATCCAAAGGCAAGCAACAGATTTGGAGACAGCTCTTAGTAACATTATTAGGGGCTCGACATGTTGACCATGCTGAACATCTGCTACATATGTATAAGGGGTCTAGACCCAGTCCATAATGCTCTCTATTAGGTGGTTCAGTCTCTGTGAACCCCCATACGCTCAGCTTAGTTAACTCTGTAGGTCTTTTTGTGGTGTCCTTGACCCTTCTGGCTCCCTCTATCCTCCTCAGAATCTTCCACAGAACTCTCCAAGTTCAGCCTATTCTTTGGTTGTGAGTCTCTGCATCTGTTTCCATCCACTGCTGGTGAAGCTTCTCAAAGGCTAGGCTCCTGCCTATAAGCATAATAGAGTATTAATAGAGAAGAGGTGGGGCCTCACGTTGGACCAGTCATTAGTTTGCCATTCCCCTGGTCTCTGCTTTATCTTTACCCGTATACTTCTTCTAGACAAAGCAAATTTTGGGTGGAAGATTTTGAGTGGATTGATGTCTTTCTCCCTCTAATTGTAGTCCCACCTGGCTATAGGAGGTGGCAACTTCAGGCTTCTTAACTCCCACTGCTAGGGGTCTCATAGGGTCACCCTCATAGATTCCCAGAAGCCACTTCTGTCCAAAAGCAATCTACAGATTCAATAAATTTCCATCAAAATTACAATACAATTCTTTACAGACCAGTAAAAAACAATTCTTAACTTTATATGAAAAAATTAAAAACCCAGGATGGCTAAAACAATTCTGTACCCTAAAAGAACTTCTGGAGGTATCACCATCCCTGATTTCAAGCTGTACTAATAGAAATAGTAATAAAAACCACATGGTATTACAAAAAAAAAAAGTCATGTAAATCAACAGAATCCAATCAAAGACCCACACACTTAGAGACACCTAATTTTTGACAAAGGAGCAAAACCATACAAGAAAAAAGAAAGCATCTTCAACAAATGGTGATGGTCTAACTGATGTCTGTATGTAAAAGACTGAAATAGATCTATCTTTATCACCCTTCACAAAACTCAAGTCCAAGTAGATCAAAGACCTAAACACAAAACCAGAAACACTAAATTTAATAGGAGAGAAAGTAGAAAATAACCTTGAACTCATTGGTAAAGGAGACAACTTCCTGAACAGAAAACCAAAAGCTCAGGCACTAAGATCAACAATCAATAAAATCATAAAACTGAAAAGCTTCTGTAAGGCAAATGACACTGTCAGTAGGACAAAATGGCAGCCTACAGACTGGGAAAAGATTTCACCAATACTATATTCCACACAGGGCTAATAGCCAAATATATTTTTAAAAAACTCAAGAAATTAAATACCAAAAAAACAAATAACCCAATTAAAAGTGGGGTATAAAACTAAACAGAATTCTCGACAGAAGAATAACGAACGGCCAAGAAGCACTTAAAGCTCCAAGTGAGATCCCTAATAAGGGGAACAGGAGCAGTATCTGACAGGAACTCAGTTGCTTGTTCTTTAATCATTTCCTCTTAGAGGGGCGGCCTTATCAGTCCACAGAAGAAGAGGACCTAGGCAGTCCTGATGAGGCTTGATAGGCTAGGGTCAGATATTATGGGACAGGACTCCCCTCTTCAGTGGACTAGGGAAGGAGAATGGGAGGAAGGAAGGAGGAGGGTGGGATCGGGATGAAATGAGGAAGGGGACTAAAACTGGGATACCAAGTGACTAAATTGTAAAAAATAATAAAATAAACATTTTTTAAATGTTCAATATCCTTAGTCATCAGAGAAATGCAAATCAAAACAACTCTGAGATTCTATCTTATATCCATCAAGGATGTCTAAGATCAAAAACAAATGACAGAGTTGGCTGGCAAGAATGCAAAGCTAGGGGTACACTCCTCCATAGATGATGGGAGTGAAAACTTGTTTAAAAACTGGGGAAATCAATCTGGTGCTTCTTCAGAGAATTTGGGATAGTTCTACCACATAACTCAGCTATACCAAACCTGGTATAACCTAAAAGATGTTCCACCATACCACAAGGACACTTGCTCAACCATGTTCATGGAAGCTTTATTTAAATAGCCAGAAACTAGAAACAACATACATGTCCCTCAACTGAAGAACTGATAAAGAAAATATGGTACATTTACACAACGGGATACTAATCAGCTATATGAAAAAAAAAGACATCTTGCAATTTGCAGGCATATGGATGGAACTAGAAAAGATCATCCTGAGTGAGAAAATTCAAACCCAAAAAATCCATGCAAGGTATGTATTCACCTATAAGTGGATATTAGCCATAAAGTACTCTAAGACCATGCTATAATCCACAGACCCAAAGAAGCCAAGGAGAGCCCAAGGGAAGATGCTTGAATCTTACTCAGAAGAGGAAATAAAACAGATATCTGATGTAGATGGAGGGAGCGAAATAGGTGGGAGAGGGCATGGGAGGGTAACAGAAGTAGAAGTCAGCTATGCAGAGAGCAGTGGGAGTTAGGAAGGAATAACTAGAAAAGAGAGAAATGTGGGATTCTTTTTTTGTGAAGATCCACATATATACCCCACATCTTTTATCTTAACACTAGGCCCCTTATTGGAATCGATGGGTATCCATACTCCAGTTGTGTTTCCTTTGATTTATTTTTTAGTCCTATACAGTCAAGTACTCACTTCATATGAAGGGAACATCAGATATGTCAGATCAAATCAAGTGTTTATTTATTCTGTAGTAACAGTTAGAATCTTTGCCCATTTCTCCTAGTTTGATAGTAAATGCCCACCTTTTAAAACTCCAAGGAGAAACTCTCTCAGGAAGATTTTGAATTTCCAACGGTATCAAAAAAAATCTGTAAAGCACTTGTATTGATACTTAAGACTGAGTATTGATTTATTTGTGCTTAGCTGTATTCATCATCTTCCTCTGTAACATTATAATATGCATAGGGTATAAGAAGAAATATATTGAAAGACTCACACATGAATTATCCTCCAATATTATCTGGTTTTAATAAATTAACATCACTACCTATTATTAAAATTTTTAGTTTCTTTAAGTAATTTATTGATTATATTCTAAAGTATATAAGTTTGACTATTCTGTGTCTTTAACTAGACTTTAAATACAAGGCAGGCCAAGTGTCTTTCTCATGAAGTTAACAATATTAGACATGATTATAAAATAGGATAAACAACAAATTATCAGTATATGCTAGAGCTCTTTTATGGCGTTAGAACCCTACTCTTTCATGCTGTTACATCACACTCTTCCAAAGAGCTTAAGTGTGTCAGTTGGCAACTCAAATCAGCAAAGTCTAACAATGTTAACAATGCTTCACAATCATTGTGCATAGCCATCCTTTCTCCACACTTTGCCTGAGAATATGGATTGTGTCTACTCAGTGTTGAGGGGACTCTGCATCTTCCCCAAAATACATTTGTCAGGAATCAGTTCCCCCAATGAGATACAATGTCTGAAACATGCACTGGTGTCAATATGGCAATGGGCCTACAGGGAGCAAGTAAGCATATAAATACTTCTGTGACCAGACCATCTGGTAGAAACAAGTTAAAGGAGGGAGAGTTTATGTTGGCGCATGGTTTCAGAAGTTTTCATTTGTCACAGCAAGGGGAAAATGGCAAAAGGAGCCTCTGCCTGTGAAGGCAGAAACACTAACACAAGAGAAAACAAAGAGAGCTGGACCTTACCCAAGGGTGAGTGTGACCTACACCTAGTGATTTACAATCTCCAGTTAATTCTACCTCCTAAAGGCTCCTCAGTCCTTAAAGTAACACTACCAGAGCTGGATCAAGCTTTCATAACAGGAGTCTATGGAGACCTTCTAGATTCAGGCCATAATGCAAGAGTCATGATATAGAATTCTAACAGTGTTTCCAAGGAATTATGACAGTACCATTCATGAAAGACTCTCATCATCTTACACACACAGTTAAGCTATAAGGTCCCAACTAGAACATCCAGGTCACTCTCCAGGGTTAATATCAAATATGAGTAATGGAGAGCAAAACTAAATACAAGATAGCCTTTTGTAGAGATGCCATCTCTGAGTTGTATTTAGTCACACCTACATGTAAGGGTGGAATAAGAATAAATATTAAAACATTATCTTAATAAAATTCTTAATGTGTCATTGAAAATTACCGTTAACTATTATTAGGTATGTTAAGAAATGGGGGCTAGAGTGCAGGGAATTATATGAAAGAAGGGGAGTTAGTATGATATGGAAAAGATAGGAGCTCTACAAGTACCAAATATATCTGGGCACAGGGTCTTTTCTGAGACTGACACTCAACCAAGGACCATCTATGGATATAACATAGAACTTCTGCTCAGATGTGGCCCGTGGTAGCTCAGTAACCAAGTAGTTTTCCAAAGTAAGGGGAACAAGGATTATTTCTAACAGGATCTCAAGGGCAGGCTCTTTGACCTCCCCCCCCCCCAGGGGAGGAGCAGTCCTGTTAGGCCACAGAGGAGGACTTTGTAGCCAGCCTTGAAGATACCTGATAAAACAGGGTCAAATGAAAGGAGAGGAGGTCCTCCCCTATCAGTGGACTTGGAAAGGGGCAGGGAGGAGACCAGGGAGGGAGTTGGAGAGGGGGAGGGAATGAGGGAGCGGGATACAGCTGGGACACAGAGTTAACAAATTGTGACTAAAAATAAAAATTAAAATTAAAAAAAGAATGTAAAGTGAATAAAATAAACAAATGAGAAAAATAAAATAAAAAAAGAAATGGGGGCTAGAAATTGTAACTACTTTGCTTAAATACTTTGAACTTGGATTTTACATGTAAATCAAGTTTAACCTTTAGTATATTATATCACAATCAATTGAAACGGGAAAGTAAATAATAAAATGAAAAGAGTAAAGTATACCTGTGGTGTTTCTGAGAACTATGAAGAAGAACATGGATAAATTGTTTTCTGCCTGAAATTTTTATAAAGATAAAATTCTTGTGGAACTGCTGAGCAGTGAGATGGTCTTTCATTGAAGTTCATACACATTTTACCTCCATTAGCATCCAGGGCTGCCAAGAAAATTTTATGTGGACACCTTATCAAAAGAGGCAACAACATACAAGAAGCTGCTTCTCAGAACTGTGTTTGCCTCATAGATGTCAAGAGGAAAAATCTCTCTGCCCAGGAGGCAAAGATCATATGGGCTCTGAGGCAAGGCCTTCTGAGCCTTAAGTAATACCCCTGTGGAAGACAAAATAAAACAGGAACATCCATGATGGATTCCTCCAGAAGAGCTTATTAATGGTATCTTTAGTGTCCTGACAGCTTAGAGTGCCATGTTTTTCATAAACTATGTTAACAAGGTGTGTGTGAAAACTATATTGCCTGGAAATTCAACAAAAATTGGGGCTTAGATTTATGATCCATGACCAAGTGAGGACTTTGCTCTTCAATTTTGTTATTGTTTTAAGACAGGGTCTCTTGTACTTCAGACTAGGTTTGAACTTACTACATGATGAAAAATGATCTTGCACTCTTGATCCTTTTGTCCACAGGCCCAGGTTCTGGGATGATAAGTATACACACACATGCCTGCTCATGTGATGATAGGGATAAAACCCAGGGATTTGTGTGTACTAGGCAAAAACTCTACAATTGGCCTCCATTCTCTGCCCACATCTGCATTTCTTGTCCTGTTAGAATTAACAGGAATCTGATAAAGCGATGATGAAAATTGGTGTGTTTTTCAATCTGTTTCTGCAGTGTCTCCCAAGGCTCCAACCATTTTCATTTAGAATATTATTTATTCTTTCATTTTCTTTTACTTTTTGTACTGCAGCCATTTATTCAAGAATTATTAAGCCGTATGTCCTGCATGAGAGATACTGCAAGTTCTGTGATAAGATTTAATTCAAATTTCTTTATCCAAGGTCTACTGGGAACAAAGATGTTGCATTATCTCCCACTTCATGGGATAGGAAATCCCAGGCCATTTCCCTTCACCCCCACCTATTCACACACACACACACACACACACACACATACACAACATGTGTTCTATAGTCTGTGAAACTGAACAGATTTTTCACTTACAGTAAATTAAATCATTAATTTAATTAATGTTACAGGAAATTAAATCATTACATGAAATCTACTTCAAAGAACCTAAGAACATTACCTGGAATGTATCAAAACAGACTTCAAGAGGTTGTCTTGTAACCCAAAGGCATCCATCTATGCTAAAATTTTTTTAAAAATGAAAGGTTTCCTTTTCAGTTTTTTAAGAATAATCTTTCTAGAAACACTTGCATATTTCCATGGCCTTTGAGTTATATAAGTCATTGTTTTTTAAGATCTATGCTAGCCACATACTATTGCAAATTTCTAATCTATATACCAGACAAAGACTGTTTTGAGCACAGAACTAAATTTACCGCAGTTTTCAGCCTACTAAGACTGGTTAAAACATAGCTTGTTGTGTAGGGAATAATCTGAAATTTTATGATTTTTTATTAGAAATAGAATTGCCAACAACCAAGGTGTAGATGTAATGATGATAGCTACTATCTACACTTAGTGTATGTGCTTTTATTGGTTGCTGATATTTAGCTTCCAACCATCATTGGAAAGAAGAAAAATTATTTTACAATCTAAAAAAAGGATACTCTGCACTAGAGGAGAGATGAGGTTTCCACAGCATTTCAAGATGCAGAGCTCAGGTCCTAACATGGGAGTGTTTACCTTTTAATATCACAACAAGGTTTTACCTTCATATGTCACATACAAATTCTATAGGTAATAGGAACCCCTGCACAGGTGTAGCCCATGGCAGTTCAGTGTCCAAGTGGGTTACATAGTAATGGGAAGAGGGACTGCCTCTGACATAATCTGATTGGCCTGTTCGTTGATCACTTTCCCCTGAGGGGGGAGCAGCCTTATCAGGCCACAGTAGAGGACAATGCAACCACTTTTGATGAGAACTGATAGACTAAGATCAGAAAGAAGAGGAGAACCTCCCCTATCAGTGGACTTGGGGAGGGGCATGCATGCAGAAAGGAGAGGGAGGGTGAGATCTGCAGGGGAGGAGGGAGGGGCTTATGGGGGGATACAAAATGAATAAAGTGTAATTAATAAAAAATAAAAAAATAAAAAAATAAGGTTTATTTTAATTTACTTTTAAGAATTCCATATGTGCTCTGTATTTATATTAATATCTCTCCTTTTTCAGCTTTCCCAATTCCTCCTATATCCCCTCTCTCCCAAGATTTATAGCTTTTTTCTTTTTTTTAATTTTATTTTTTTAAATTTTTTATTAATTACACTTTATTCATTTTGTATCCCCCCATAAGCCCCTCCCTCCTCCCCTCCCAATCCCACCTTCCCTCCCCTTTCTGCATGCATGCCACTCCCCAAGTCCACTGATAGGGGAGGTTCTCCTCTCCTTTCTAATCTTAGTCTATCAGTTCTATTCAAAATTGGCTGCATTGTCCTCTACCATGGCCTGGTAAGGCTGCTCCCCAATCAGGGGGAGGTGATCAATGAGCAGGCCAATCAGATTATGTCAGAGGCAGTCCCACTTCCCATTACTATGTCACCCATTGGACACGGAACTGCCATGGGCTACATCTGTGTAGGAGTTCTAGGTCATCTCCACGAATAGTCCTTGGTTGGAGTATGAGTCTCTGGGAAGTTCCCTGTGTTCAAATTATCTTGTTCTGTTGCTCTGCTTGTGGAGTTCCCATCCCCTCCAGCTCTTACTATTTCCCACTTCTTACATAAAATTCCATTCACTCTGCCCATCAGTTGGCCATCAGGCTCAGCATCTGCTTTGACAGTCTATACTGCAGAAGCTTTCAGAGGCCCTCTGTGGCAGGTTTCAAGGTTGTTTCCTGTTTTCTTCTGGCTTTCAGAGGCCCTCTGTAGCAGGTTCCGAGGTTGTTTCCTATTTTCTTCTTCTCTGATGTCCATCCTCTTTCCTTTCAGGATGGGGATTGAACATTTTAGTTAGGGTCCTCTCTTTTGCTTAGTTTGTTTAGATGTACAGATTTTAGTGGGCTTATTCAATGTTGTATGTTTATATGAGTGAGTATATACCATGCCTGTCGTTTTGCTTCTGGGACAACTCACTCAGGATGATCCTTTCCAGGTCCCACCATTTACCTGAAAATTTCATGATTTACTTATTTTTCATTGCTGAGTAATACAGTTTCTGCATCCATTCTTCAGTTGAGGGGCATCTGGGTTGTTTCCAGCTTCTGGCTATTACAAATAAAGCTGCTACAAACATGGTTGAGCAAATGTCCTTTTTGTGTACTTGTGCCTCTTTTGGGTATATGCCTAGGAGTGGTATGGCTGGATCTTGAGGAAGCGCTATTCCTAGTTGTCTGAGAAAGCGCCAGATTGATTTCCAGAGTGGTTGTACAAGTTTACATTCCCACCAGCAGTGGAGAAGGATTCCCGTTTCTCCACAACCTCTCCAGCATGTGTTGTCCCTTGAGTTTTTCATCTTGGCCATTCTGATGGGTGTAAGGTGAAATCTCAGGGTTGTTTTGATTTGCATTTCCCTAATGGCTAATGAGGTTGAGCATTTCTTTAAGTGCTTCTCTGCCATTCGATATTCCTCTACAGAGAATTCTCTCTTTAGCTCTGTTCCCCATTTTTTAAGTGGATTACTTGGTTTATTGCTTTTCAGCTTGTTTAGTTCTTTATATATATTGGATATGAGTCCTCTGTCAGATAAAGGGTTGGTGATGATTCTTTCCCAATCTGTAGGCAGTCGCTTTGTTTTGATGACGGTGTCCTTTGCTTTACAGAAGCTTTTCAATTTCATGAGGTCCCATTTATTGATTGTTGCTCTTAGAGCCTGTGCTGTTGGTGTTCTGTTCAGGAAGTTTTCTCCTGTACCAATGAGTTCTAGGGTATTCCCCACTTTTTTTTCTAGCCGATTTAATGTGTCTGGTTTTATGTTGAGGTCTTTGATCCACTTGGACTTCAGTTTTGTGCAGGGTGATGAGTATGGATCTATTTTCATTTTTCTACGTATAGACATCCAGTTGGACCAGCACCATTTGTTGAAGATGCTATCTTCTTTCCATTTTATGGTTTTGGCATCTTTGTCAAAAATCAGATGTCCATAAGTGTGTGGGTTTTTTTTCTGGGTCTTCTGTTCAATTCCATTGATCCACAGTTCTGTTTCTATGCCAGTACCATGCAGTTTTTATAACTGTTGCTCTATAGTACAGCTTGAGATCAGGAATGGAGATACCTCCAGAAGATCTTTTATTGTAGAGGATTGTTTTAGCAATTCTCAGTTTCTTGTTATTCCATACAAAGTTGAGAATTTTTCTTTCCAGGTCTGTAAAGAATTGTGTTGGCAATTTGATGGGAATTGCATTAAATCTGTAGATTGCTTTTGGTAAGATGGCCATTTTTACTATGTTAATCCTGCCAAGCCATGAGCATGGGAGATCTTTCCATCTTCTCATATCTTCCTCTAATTCTTTCTTCAGAGACTTGAAATTTGTTTCATACAAGTCTTTGACTTCCTTGGTTAGGGTTACACCAAGGTACTTTATGTCCTTTGTGGCTATTGTGAAGGGTGTTTCTCTAATTTCTTTCTCAGCCCTTTTGTCTTTTGTATACAGGAGTGCTACTGATTTTTTTGAGTTAATTTTGTATCTGGAGACTTTGCTGAAGGTGTTTATCAGCTGTAGGAGTTCCCTGATAGAGTTTTTGGGGTCACTCATATATACTATCATATCATCTGCAAATAGTGATAATTTGACTTCTTCCTTTCCCATCTATATCCCCTTGATCTCCTTCAACTGTCTTATTGCTCTAGCAAGGACATCCAGCACTATGTTGAAGAGATATGGAGAGAGTGGGCAGCCTTGTCTTGTCCCTGATTTCAGTGGGATTGCTTTAAGTTTCTCTCCGTTCAGTTTGATGTTGGCTATGGGCTTGCTGTAAATTGCCTTTACTATGTTTAGATATGTGCCTTGTATCCCTGATCTCTACAGTACTTTAAACATGAATGGATGTTGGATTTTGTCAAATGCTTTTTCAGCATCTAGGGAGATTATCATGTGGTTTTTTTCTTTCAGTTTGTTAATATGGTGGATCACATTGATGGATTTCCATATATTGAACCACCCCTGCATACCTGGGATGAAGCCTACTTGGTCATAGTGGATAATATCTTTGATGTGTTCTTGGATTTGGTTTGCAAGTATTTTGTTAAGTATTTTTGCATCAATGTTCATAAGGGAGATTGGCCTGAAATTCTCTTTCTTTGTTGAGTCTTTGTGAGGTTTAGGTACCAAGGTGATTGTGGCTTCATAGAATGAGTTTCGTAATGTTCCTTCTGTTTCTATTTTGCGGAATAGTTTGAAGAGAATTGGAGTTAGCTCTTCTTTGAAGGTCTGGTAGAATTCTGTGCTGAAGCCATCTGGTCCTGGGCTTTTTTTGGATGGGAGACTTTTGATGACTGCTTCTATTTCTTTGGGGGATATAGGACTATTTAATTGATTTACCTGGTCCTGATTCAGCTTTGGTAAGTCAAATCGATCAAGAAAATTGTCCATTTCATTTAGGTTTTCAAATTTTGTGGCATATAGACTTTTGAAGTAAGTCCTAATGATTGTTTGGATTTCCTCAGTGTCTGTGGTTATGTCCCCCTTTTCATTTCTGATTTTGTTGATTTGGGTGGTGTCTCTCTGCCTTTTAGTTGGCTTGGCTAAGGGTTTGTCGATCTTGTTGATTTTCTCAAAGAACCAGCTCTTGGTTTCATTGATTCTTTGAATTGTTTTATTTGTTTCTAATTGATTGATTTCAGCCCTCAGTTTGATTATTTCCAGCCTTCTACTCCTTTTTGGTGTGTCTGCTTCTTCTTTTTCTAGGGTTTTTAAGTGGGCCATTAAGTTGCCTGAATGAGCTGTCTCCAATTTCTTCTTGAAGGCACTTAGTGCTATGAACTTTCCTCTTAGCACTGCTTTCATTGTGTCCCACAAGTTTGGGTATGTTGTGTCTTCATTTTCATTGAGTTCTAGAAAGGCTTTAATTTCTTTCTTTATTTCTTCCCTGACCCAGCTGTCATTGAGTAACAAGTTGTTCAGTTTCCATGTTTGTGTAGGCTTTTTGCTATTTCTGTTGTTGAAGTCCAGCTTTATTCCATGGTGATCAGACAGGATACAAAGGATTATTTCAGTCTTCTTGTATCTGTTGAGGCTTGCTTTGTGACTAGCTATGTGGTCTATTTTGGAGAAGGTTCCATGAGGTGCTGAGAAGAAGGTAAATTCTTTTGTGTTTGGGTGTAAAGTTCTGTAAATATCTGTGAGGTCCATTTGACTCATGACCTCTGTCAGAGACATTGTTTCTTTGTTTAATTTCTCTTTTGTTGACCTGTCCTTTGTTGAGAGTGGAGTGTTGAAGTCTCCCACTATTAATGTGTGGGGATGTATATGTGGTTTAAATTTTATCAATGTTTCTTTTACAAATGTGGGTGCTCTTGTATTTGGGGCATAGATGTTCAGGATTGTGATGTCTTCCTGGTGGAATTTTCCTTTGATGAGTATGAAGTGTCCTTCCTCATCTCTTTTTATTAATTTTGGTTGAAAGTCTATTTCATCAGATATTAGAATGGCTACTCCTGCTTGTTTCTTGGGTCCATTTGCTTGGAAAGTAGTCTTCCAACCTTTTACCCTCAGGTAATATCTATCTTTGTGTCTTAGGTGTGTTTCTTGTATGCAACAGATTGCTGGGTTTTGTTTATGTATCCATTCTGTTAATCTGTGTCTTTTTACTGGAGAGTTGAGTCCATTGATGTTGAGAGAGATTAATGACCAGTGGCTGTTAGATCCTTTGATTTTGATGTTGGCTGTGTTCATAAGGTTGTGTGCTTGGTTGCTTTTTGTTTTGCTGTAGCAAGGTTAATTATTTCCTGTGTTTTCTTGATAGAAGCTAATTTTCTTGGTTTGTATTTTCCCTTCCAGTGTCTTCTGTAATGCTGGATTTGTGTGTAGGTATTGTTGAATTTTGTTTTTGTTATTGAATATCTTGTTTTCTCCGTCTATGAGGACTGAGAGTTTTGCAGGGTATAGTATTTTGGGTTGACATCTGTGTTCTCTTAGGGTCTGCATGATATCTGTCCAGGCCCTTCTGGCTTTCATAGTTTCTGTTGAAAAGTCAGGTGTGATTCTAATGGGTTTGCCATTATATGTTACTTGGCCTTTTTCCCTTGCAGCTTTTAGTATTTTTTTTTCTTTGTTCTGTATACTTACTGTTTTGATTATTATGTGGCAGGAGGATTTTCTTTTCTGGTCAAATTTGTTGGGTGTTCTGTAGGCCTCATGTATCCTTATTGGCTTCTCCTTTAACTTGGGGAAATTTTCTTCAATGATTTTGTTGAAAATATTTTCTGGGCCTTGGAGGAGGGAGTTTTCTTTTTCCTCTATTCCTATTATTCTTAGGTTTTGTCTTTTCATATTTTCTTGGATTTCTTGGACGGTCTTTGTCAGGAATTTTTTGGATTTAACATTTTCTTTGACAGATACATCGATTTCTTCCATTGTATCTTCTACATCTGAGATTCTTTCTTCCATTTTTTGTATTCTGTTGGTTATGCTTACCTCTGTAGTTCCTGTTTTCTTCCCTAAATTCTTCCTCTCCATTATTTCCTCCATTTGTGTTTTCTTTAATTTTTCTAGTTCTATCTTCAGGTCTTGAGTTGTTTTGTTTACTTCCTTCATCTGTCTGCTTGTATTTTCCTCTTTTTCTTTTAGTTCCTTCAACTCTGTCTCTTTTATTTCTTTCAGTGATTTAATTATTTCTTCTCTGAAGGCTACAAGCTGTTTGGGTGCATCTTCCCGTATTTCTTCACAGATGGCCATAATCTGCTTGTCTTTATCTTCCTCCATTTCTTTACGGATAGCCATGATCTCTTTGGTTTTATCTTCCTCTAATTCTTTACGTATTTTATTTGTTTCCTCTATTATCCTCTTCATCAACATAGATGTAAAGTCATCTTCTTGATTTTCTATTATGCTGCATTGTTCAGGGCTGTTCGCCTCTGGATGGCTGGGTTCTGGAGATGCCATATTGCTCTGTCTTTTGTTGGTTGAGCCTTTAAGCTGACCTCTACCCATTGGGCTGATTTAGGTGTTGGCTGTTAGTTTCTGTGCTTCCTGGAGTCCTGAGGTAGGGAGTATCCCCTTGGCCGGAAGATGATTTTTCCTGAAGGAGTCCTTCTCTGCTTTTTGGTTATGGTCACTGTATGGCCAGTGTTTCTCAGGAGTTGCCTCTGCTCACCTCAGGTTTGTAGCCCTGAGTAGTAGCTGTGGTCTATGTTAGGCAGGGGGGGATCTCCTCTTACCCATAGAATTTCTCAAGACAGCTGCTCTACTGCTGGGTTTCTTGTTATAAATATAGTGTGCTGCTGCTCACTAAATTTCCATGTACAGTCCTCTTGAAGAACCTGCTGATTCCCTAGCTGTGGGGTTTTCTCCCAACAGGGAAACTCAGTCTGTTATCCTGGGGCGCACAGTTCTGTCCGGGAAAGTGGGAGGTGCACTCAGCAAGTCCTGGGCCAGAGGCTGATTGCTCTGCTCTGGGCCTGGAGAATGTGCACCTAGGTTGAGTTGTTGCCTGGGGGCACTGTTCTGGTCTGGAGGCTGGGTGCCTCACTCTGGACCAGAAGCTGTGTGTCTCTGTCTGGGATGGCGGCTGTAGGCACTGCTCTGGTCCAGACACTGTGGGTGCAGCCCTCTTGAAGGACCAGGAATTCCCACGGTTTTGACAGTCTAGCTAGGAATAACTGGTTGATCCTTGGCACAGTATCTGAGGGCTGCTGTAATGTCTCTCTGGCTTTTGTAGGTCTGAGGATACAGTTGTGTGTCCCAGTGCCATAGGGAACTCAATAATGGCAGCAGAGCACAGCGCTCCTGCCTGCACTAGAGTCTGCGTGATTCCAGGAAGTGTTTTGATGCTGGGTGTCCTAAGCGTTAGAGCTGCTGATCCCCTCTGCTGGGGGTTTCCTCCTGCCAGAGACATGCAGTCTGGTGCCCTGGTGCCCTGGTGCCCACAGTTCTATCTGAGGCGACGAATCAGGCACGCAGGCAGGCGCCTGTGTCCCAGCTCTGGGTCCGGACTGGCTCTTGGGGCACCCGTGGAACCAGAGTCTTTTCCAGGGGATGTCTGGGTAACCTGAGGTTGTTCGCAATTGTTTCCTGCTCCGTGGGGTTATCTCTCGACTAGGAAATCCAGTCTATGGTGTTGTGGGCCCACAGTTCAGTCTGGGACCTTGACCAGATTGCACTGGTGGGTAGCTCTGGGCTGGCAACCAAGCACCTGGCGGATATGGGATCTCTTGCGTGGTTTAGCTGGGTGAATTAAAGCTGATTGAATCCCCCACCTTGGGGTATCCTCTCACCTGTGAAACACAATCACTTGTGTTTTATGGCCGCGAGTTCTGATTGCTGGTCACTGTGCCAATCCTGCTGTGCTGCTCCTCAGAATGAGAGTCCTCCTGGCGCTGCCATCTTGCCCTGCTTTCCTCATTTCCTGATGTGAATTTTTATGTCATCTTTAATCACACAGAATAGGATGCTGATTCTTACAAGTCAATATCTGTGAGGAACTTTAAAGCTCTTCATTTGTGTCAGACTTTATTCTGGCTACTTGATTAAGATGATCTAATTTGTTCTTCATGCGCTACCAATATTCATACCATTTAAAGAATGAGTGAAAAAAACAGGGTGGTTAGCTCATTTTTTTTAAGGTGACACAGTTCAGTAATTGATGTGGCTAGAATAAAAGCCCTGGAGATTTGGCTGTAGGATCATTGCTTCTCACTACTACATAAAAGTACCTTTGTGTACCATCCCTGAACCTGGATTTCTCATGGAAATATAAAACATCTGGCTTCTCCCTATGGTCAGCTGATTCAAGCAGATTGGTAGGTGAGGTGTTTTAAATTTGTGTTGAAATTATGCCTACTGATAAGTCTCCGAAAAAGCAGTATTCCTTGACTAGGTAGTGATTATAAAAATAGACAGTTACAGCTTGAAGTTAAACATACATATTTCTTTCATCTCTAGGGAACAAGAATAAATCACTTGATTTAGGAAAATAACCTGGACTACTTACTTTCTTATTTAGAAATAACCTTTCAATATATCTTTCACCTAAATGAATTTGCACAGTTTACCACAAATGTGCTTTGAATTTCTAGAGTGAATGGAGGGGAGTAATGTGTGCAGCATCTTTTCCACCTTCTTTCCTCTCTTGTCAGTGCTTTGCTGTGTACCAAGATCTGATGACATCATAGTGTTGCTAAAATATGCAGCCAGTCCCATGCTCAGAGTAATCAGCTTCAGATGTTTGTTTATTATCTTATAAAATTGAGTAATATAAAACAATAAATATTTGCTGTCTAAATTTTCATTTTCTAATATCTTTCCTTATGAGTAATGTTTTAAGGGAAGAGTAAAAATACAATAACAAATAAAAAACTGTGTTTCTAAGAATTTCCATTTGATTTCTTTTTACAAATTTTAAGTAGCTTCTGTGTCCTCATCAAATGAGAATTAATGTAAAAAACAGTGAGTTACCTTGGCTAGTTGACTAGCTTCAGGTAAACTTGACACAACCTAGAGTCACCTGAAAAGAGGAAACTTCATCTGATAAAATGGCTACTTAAGATTGGGCTGTAGACACCTGATGGGAGCAGATGCAGAGACGCACAGCTGAGCACCAGGTAAAGCCAGGTGAATACCTAAGAACACGGGGAGGAAGGATTCTGGAAACCAAAAGGGTCAAGGACACCACTAGACTATGACTCACAAATCAACGAAGCAGGGCTCACAGAGGTTCACAGAGATTGAAGCAACAATCACAGACCCTTTATGGTCTGAGTTAGTCTTCGGAATATATGTTATGTTTGTATAGTTTAGCATTTTGTGGGACTTCCAAAAGTGAGATTGTATGGAATATCTCTGACTCTTTTGCCTGCACTTGAGAGATTTTTTCCCTACTGGGTTGCCTTGTCGAGCATTGATATAAGGGTTTGTGCATATCCTTGTAATTTGTTATGCCATACTGAGTCAATATGCCTGGAAGACCTGCTTCCTATCTATCTATCTATCTATCTATCTATCTATCTATCTATCTATCTATCTATTTATGAAGAGAAACAGAGGAAGAGTGGATGGGGGAGAGAGGGGAGGTGGTGGTTAATTGCTGTCAGGATGTAACATGTGTAAAAAATAAAAGTAAAATAAAAAACAGTCAACGGAATAATTAAAATTCAGAAATTGAAAAAATTGGAATGTAGGCAAGCATGTAGGGCATTTTTATTAATTACTGATTAATGAGGGAAGTCCCTGCCCATTGTACGTGGTGCGAGCTCTCTAATGGTGGTACTGGGTGCTAGAAGAAATTAGGCTCAGAAAACTATGAGGCACATACACTAAGCAGCACTCTGTTGTGGCTTCTGCATTAGTTCCTGCCTCTAGATTCCTAGACAATTTGAGTAGCCTTAGCATCCCTCAGTGGAGTGTGGTTCAGGATATGTAAGTCAAATAATTGGAATTGGAGTTATAGACAGTTTGAGCAGCCATGTGGGAGCTAGGAAAGGACCACACAATTAGACAGTTGGAGAGACAAGGCCTCAAAGTAGGTCAATAACTAGTCATGCCAATAGAAACCCTCACTTAGTGGTCTCCCTAGTAGTCTTATCCTACCACAGGACAGCTGACCTTGATGGGCTGCTTAACTTTGCTGAGTTCCAGGTTCTTTGTCAACTTTCAGGAAAAGTTACATTCCAGCAGATATATTACAAGAGTCACTGACAATATATGCAGATAACATGATTTATTGCCTGACACAAAATGGAAAACCTATAAAGTGTCCACTATAGTTTTCTGTCTTCTAGACCTCGTCGATTTCTACCTGAAGCTATAAATATTTTTTTTTCTGTTTAACAGCAATAGTCTCACAAGCTCCAATCTGAATGATGTATCTTCTATATTGAATTTAAATCCTAGCACCAAACAGTGTGCCAAACACCTAAGAAAGTACCTGATGTGTAATAAATGGTCAATAAGTTTCTGTCCCCTGAAATACCTTTGACCTGGGTTTCAAAATGCATGGAGAGAAACTGCAGAGTGGAGCTTCTCCAGGAGAAGCCTAGACTGGCTGGCTTCTTCCACACAATGAACATTTACCTTTTCCTTCAAAGCAGCTTCATAGATATTAACTAAAAGAGTTGATCTCGTGAAATAGCACAGATAGCACTAATGTTTTCTTTATGGTTTCCATCTTTTTTAATATTTTTCTTCCTCAGCTAAGTCATTTTAATTGTAGCTGTAGAGCAGAGGGAGAAATAAAACCAGGTAGTCTGACCCATTACCTCCAACTTCTATAAGGCTGATCCCCTTTCTCTTTTGCAAACTTCTGTTAATGGACAATGTAAATGTATCTAAGTTTAATGTGTTTTGCCGTTTAATAAAGCATACATGAAAAGATGTGTTTAGTCACAGTGATATAAATTCTAGCTTTTTAGCGATACTGGGCTTTCTTTCTCTGTTGTAAAGAGCAACAGATTTCTAAGTTTCAAGTCTCTGTAATCCTGAGACTAAATTTCCAGGAATATAAGTTGAGTAAAAAGATTAGCAGTTTGCCTTGATCTGGTTTAAAAAGAAAAACTGAAATATGCAGTGGTGGTTATGCATTGGGATTAAGAGCACAACTTAGGAGAGTCAGGCTTCACAATGTCCTTTGAGTGTTAAGTTGGTATGCAGTAGGCAGAAATAAAAAATTACTATTATATTTAGCAGATTATAATATTATCTCGTTATACCAGACCTTTTCCCATAGTAATAGAACAAAACAAAGATTTAGGTTTTAAGGTATACGCTGTGTTCTGCAGGGAAGTTGTGTCTCTTCAACTAAATTTCTTCCAGCAGATACTGTGAGTGTGTTATTGAATGCTGTGGCTATGCAATATGATTGGCACACAAAAAAATAGGAATAATTCCAAATACCAATATTATATTTTATAATCAGAAATATCTTCCATATTTAGCTATTGCTATAATAGCTACCTTTTGGGAGAGATGAGGCTAGTCTGACATGCTAAATGTAAACAATAGTAGCCAAGGAGTAAGTATGGAGGTAGGAGGCAACCAAGAAACATTACCACAAACCAGGGAGTGGCAGAGCTATAACTAATGCAGCCTTATTTGCATGAGCCTTACCACTACATCATACAACGAGAGATGAATATTGGCAGAGAGAGACTGAAAGAGATGACAGAGAGAAACAGAGAAATTGAGATTCATGATTTAATTAATGACTGTGACTGGGGTATGGTCAGCCAAAATCTGTTGGAGCTGGAAGGGAAGAGATTATTAACAGGTTATGTCTGAGCCATCTGTTTGCCAAATTCCTCCTTACAAAGGAAGCATTAAAATTTTCTCTTTTTAACATTTTTTAATTTATGTATACGCTATGCATACATGTGCACTTGGAGGCCAGAAGAGGGAACTGGATTCTCTGGAATTGGAGTTATAGACGGTTTGAGCAGCCATGTGGGAGCTAGGAAAGGACCACACAATTAGACAGCTGGACAGCCTCAAAGAAGGTCAATAACTAGCCTAGTAGTTGACACTCACCCACATTTCTGTGGTTCCATGTTCTTTGGATTTTCCTACATGTGCCTTTAATTCCATGTCCTCTAAAGACACAGACAGGCAACTCCCTTGACCATTTGTTATAGTGTTGCTCTTTAGTCTTTAAGACCACTGAGGGTAGATTTTTCTATGAGAACTACACAGAATTGCTGGGGTGTGTTCCTCCTGTGTTTACTTTATGAATGTGGCCATAAAAGAATATAGAATTATTTCCTAAACTATGTCATAAACTGTTGATCAGGTTTTTAAATTTGGGACAAGATCAGTAATAAAATACTTAGTTGCAAAGCTTTAAAAAGTAATCATTCATCAGCAAGTTCCTCCAATAGAGGAAATGGAATCTGGTGTGACATCTGGTCGCCTTGGAACCTGAGTCCAGCCATGGCTGTTTGTGCACTCGCTACTGAGATGACTTCAATGATTTCAAATGCAGCTATGGTGCCCATGACACCCAGTCCTCTTCTTCCTGTGTGGCCACTCTCCAGGCTTATATACTGACTACAAGTGTTGAAGAAGGACATACTTATTTCCTGCTGCAGAGCTGAGCAAGTGTGCTCTCACCCATAATGACCTTCCACCGTTTGTCAATATTGGCTTAGACCTCATTTTGAGATATGTTTGGAAGTTTGCAAAACTGTTCATTGCAAGAAGAATATGAGAAAGTGCATCTGGGAAAACAAAACAAAACGGGAAGACAGGAACCACAAGCTTCCTTTTAATGCTCTAGAGACAGTCAGTCTCTTGATCTTCCATGTCAAGTAACATGATTGCTCATTAAACAAAATTTTATTTTATAATTAATTTAGATTTGTAGAAAAATTTAAAGGCAGTAAATGGAGTGTACTTTTGTCCATAACTACTCCCTCTTTCATGGTCTTGTATTAATTTGCCATAATTAATTGATACATTGCTATTTAGTATAGTCCATAATTTATTCAGACTTAATATATTATTACTATTGATGTCTATTATTAATTTCAAACCCTTATTTTGCAGTATTGTGCTAGTTTTCTGAGACTGTCATGACAAGTCCCACAAAACCAGGTGACTTAAACTAGCAGAAATTTGTTACCTTGATATGGTGAGGCAGGAAGCTTCAAATTAAAGTGTGAGACAGTGGGTTCTTTTACATGAATCTTAACAGATTACTAGTCCACACCAGGCTTCCTTCATAGTAGTTAGAGCTCTTCAATCTGGTGGCATTCATTGGCTCACGCCCACATAACCCCAGCTCTAAGTTTTTTTTCACAGGGCTGGCCCTTCTTTTTTACCTCCCCCTTCTCCTGAGAGAAGAAGGTTCCCGGCTGGGTACCAATCCTCCTTGGCACATTAAATTGCTGCAGAACTAGGCACATCCTCTCCCACTGAGGCCAGAACAAACATCCCAGTTGGGGAAACAGGATTTAAAGGTAGGCATCAAGAGTCAGAGAGAGCCCCTGTTGTAGTTGTTGTGGTATCTACATGAAGACCAAGCTATGTATCTGCTACATATGTGCAAAGAGCCTATGACCATTGCATGCATGCTCTTTGGTTGGTGGTTCAGTACCTGTGAGCCCTCATGGGCACAGCTTAGCTGACCTTATAGGTCTTCTTTTGGAGTCCTTGACACCCCCTATCCTAGCTCCAACTTCCTCAGTTATTCTCCCATAGTACTCTTCAATAGTACTCCCTGAGGTATATCTTCTGTGGGTCTCTGCATGTTTCCATCACTGCTGGGTGAAGCCTCTCAAAGAGTTATGCTAGCTCCTGTCTCACAGCAGAACAGAATAACATTAATAATGTCAGGGATTGCTTCTCTCCCCTGGAAAGTGTCTCAAGTAGGGCCAGTCTTTGGTTGACCATTCCCTCAATCTTTGCTCCATCTTTGTCCCTGCATATTTTGTGGGCAGGTCAAATTTTGGGTCAACAACTTTGTGGGTGGGTTGGAGTCCTTATCCCTCCATTGGAAGTCCTTGGTGGCCACTTCAGGCTCTGTATCCCTTAGTGCTGGAAGCCTTAGCAAGGTTGAGCACCATAGATTTTTCTGGGGCATTCTTTATCCCAGGTTTCTGGCATGTCCCAGAGATAATCCCCAACTATAATTCCATTCTCTTACCTTGCCCTCTCTGCCTAGCTCTCCCTACTCTTTATTCCTCCTACCTTTCCTACTTAGTTGCATCTATCCATCCACTTCCAATGCTTATTTTATTTTCCCTCTGAGAGTGTTCAACAAACAGCTCAGGCACTAAGATCAACAATTAATAAATGGGATCTCTTGAAACTGAAAAGCTTTTGTAAAGCAAAAGAAACTGTCAATTGGACAAAACTGCAGCCTGTAGAATGGGAAAAGATCTTCTCCAACCTTACACTTGACAGAGTGCTAAAAGCCAAAATATATAAAGAATCCAAGAAATTACACACCAACTGATCAAATAATCCAATTAAAAAAAATGGATACAAGAGCTAAAAGGAGAATTCTCAGCAGAGGAATCTTTAATGGCTAAGAAACAAGGAAATGTTCAATGTCCTTAGTCATTGGAGAAATGCAAATAAAAATGGCTCTGAGATTCTGTATTACACTCCTCAGAATGGCAATGATAAAAAAAACTCAAACAACAACACATGCTTGTAAGGTTGTGGAGCAAGAGAAATACTTCTCCAGAGCTGGTGGAAGTGAAAACTTGTACAACCACTTTGGAAATCTATCTGTTTTTTTTTTTTTTTCTCTCAGAAAAATTGGGAATAGTTCTAACTCAAGAACTATCCATACTACTCCTAGGCATATACCCTAAAGATGCTCCATCATACCATAATAAGACATAGTCAACTATGTTCATAGCAGCTTTATTTTTAATAGCCAGAAACTGAAAACAACATAGATCTCTCTCAACCAAAGAATGGATAAAGAAAATGTGAATGTGGTATATTTACACAGTAGAATACAACTCAGCTACTAAAAACAAAGATATTATGAAATTTGCAGGCAAATGATGGAACTAGAAAAGATCATCCTGATTGAGGTAACCCAAACCCAAAAAAGACACACATGGTATACTCTCACTTATAAGTGAATATTAGCTCTAAAATACAGGAAAATTAGAATCCACAGACCCAGAGGAGGTAAGGAGGGCCCAATGGAAGTGCTGAAATATCACTCATATAGTGTGGTCTAGATTTAATGTGAAACTTCTTTCAAAGGATCCAAAAATTCCTCACAATTAGGCCCACCTGCTTGGATTTTCTGTTGATTCCATATATAGCCAAATTGATTATTAAGATTGGACATCACATTGTGCATAGCATAATAATAATAACAATAATAATTTTAACTAAAAAATTCATATGGCCCAAATACAACATGATTTTACAATAGTAAAATTTTATTCCTCTATTGAAACATGGACAGGTCTTAGAATCTTAAAGATGAGGCAGAGGCAGCCTAAAAATATTAGGCTTTGTAGGTTGGGAAAAGAGTGCTTCTATGAAAGCAGAGAGGAAGAAAGGATGGAGATGGACTTTGCCATTGACCTTGGACTGTTTATTATAGCTTTTAGAAAATTGCTTCTATTATATGCATTCTGCTAGATGGTACTTTATCCTCTGATGATTCAAATATGACTCACTTCTGAATTTTCATGAAGGTGATGAGATAAATACAATAGCATAAAATAATTTATCACATTAGTCTTTGCATGTTTTTAATCTCTGCTAGCAAGTTTTTTGCAAAACAAACAAACAACTGCTAGTAGTCCCCAGAAATAAACACAGGCAATTCAGAAGTTTAAAAGCTTCTTCATATGTGTATTACAATTTCCATTTTACACGTGAAGAAGTTGTTGTCTAAATGAATTTAATAATATAGGCAATCGAGCCTACCTGCTAGATTACCTGTCTTTCCTCAAACCAGTGTAGCTTCAAAGCCTCATTTTTACCAATGTGAATAATAACTTTCTTAAGGTAAAAGTTTTAAAGACTGTGTGTGTGTGTGTTTGTGTGTGTGTGCTTGTATATGTGTATGTGTGTACTTTTCATATTGCTTTGATAGTGATGATTTTATGTTTTCTTTATGTACTGCTTCAGAAAACATTAAACTGCTGTTTAAACAGATATATCATTTTGCACATTGCCATCAAAATGAGTAGCCTATGTCCAGGTTCAGTTCCCGTTATAATTCTGTTACTCCTGCTCCATGGAGACTGGCATTAATTTATTCAAGGTATTCTAAAGAGCCAATGTTCTATTATTTCACCTGCTGGCACTCTGGGATGCAACTTTCAAGGAGAGCCATGGATATTCTGTAATGAGTTCTTGCCTTTTTCTTGTAGAGGACACAGGGCCACTTTACCTCAACAATTTTCTGTGGTCAAGATTTAACAAATCCTTTTTTTCTAAGGCTTTTAGGTAAGCCATTAAGTTGTTTGAATGAGATGTTTCAACTTTCTTCTTGAAGGCACTTAGTGCTATGAAATTTCCTCTTAGCACTGCTTTCATAATGTCCCATAAGTTTGGGTATGTTGTGCTTTCATTTTCATTGAATCCTAGGAAGACTTTAATTTCTTTCTTTATTTCTTCCTTGACCCAGCTGTCATTGAGTAGCGAGTTGTTCAGTTTCCATGTGTTGTGTAGGCTTTTTGCTATTTCTGTTGTCGTTGAGGTCCAGCTTTACTCCATGGTGGTCAAATAGGATACATGGGATTATTTCAAAGTTCTTGTTTCTGTTGAGGTTTGCTTTGTGACCAATTATATGGTCTTTTATGGAGAAGGTTCCATGAGGTGCTGAGAAGAAGGTAAATTCTTTTGTGTTTGGGTGTTCTGTAGATGTCTGTTAGGTCCATCTGATTCATGACCTCTGTCAGAGATATTGTTTCTTTGTTTAATTTCTGTTTTGTTGACCTGTCCTTTGTTGAGAGTGGGATATTGAAGTCTCCCACTATTAATGTGTGGGGATTTATGTGTGGTTTCAGTTTTATTAATTTTTTTTTTTTATAAATGTGGGTGCTCTTGTATTTGGGGCATAGATGTTTCGAATTGTGATGTCTCCTTGGCGGAGTTTTCCTTTGATAAGTATGAAATGATATTCCCCATCTCTTTTGATTAATTTTGGTTGAAAATCTATTTTATTAGATATTAGAATGGCTATTCCTGCTTGCTTCTTGGGTCAATTTGCTTGGAAAAACTTCTTCTAGCCCTTTACTCTCAGGTAATGTCTATCTTTGTGACTTAGCTGTGTTTCTTGTATGTAACAGATTGTTGGATCTTATTTATGTATCCATTCTATTAGTCTGTGTCTTTTTATTGGAGAATTGAGTCCATTGATGTTGAGGGAGATTAATGACCAGTGGCTGTTAGATGCTTTGATTTTACTGTTGGCAGTGGTAGTGTGTTTGTGTTCTTGGCTACTCTTTGTTTTGCTGTAGTGAGGTTATTTGTTTCCTGTGTTTTCTTGAATGTAGTTTTTTTTCCTGGGTTGTATTTTTCCTTCTAGTGTCTTTTGTAACACTGGATTTGTGAGTAGGTGTGGTTTAAATTTTTTTTTGTCATTGAACATCTTGCTTTCTCCATCAATGATGACTAAAAGTTTTGCTGGGTATATTGTTCTTTGATTACCTCCCCCTGAGAAGGGTGAGCCTTACCATGCCACAGAGGAAGACAATGCAGCCATTCCTGATGAGACCTGATAGACTATGATCAGAAGGAAGGGGAGGAAGATCTTCTCTATCAGTGGACTGGGAGAGGGGCATGGGTGGAGAAAGGGAAGGGAGTATGAGATTGGGAGGGGAAGAAGGAGGGAGGTACAAGGGGGATACAAAATGAATAAATCATAATTAATAAAAATTTAAAAAATATAATAAAATACCTTTACAGTAGAAAAAATCTTGGATGGATGGATGGATGGATGGATGGATGGATGGATGGATGGATGGGTGAATATAGCTGTGGATGATTTTCTAGGAATACTTTTTGTCTCTTTTAGGCCAGTTTCTATGGGCAGTAGGACATTAAAAAAAAGATTTAACTAATCATCTGTGATTATATTTAAGTAACTCTGTTATCCTTTTTGTTATGAAATACTGATGGTTAGATCTGAGGACTTAGTGACACTGTCTACTTTAGAGTTTAAATATTCCTGTTTCTACCAAAGAGATTTTCTCAGTTCAGTTTGCCCATTTCCAATGCTTATAAGGGTGGTTATGGGACCCACACTATGGCTCTTCAGTATATATATATATATATATATATATCTTTTTATATATATATATATATATATTTATATATATATATATATATATATATATATATATATATATATATATATATATATATCTTTTCTTATTCTTTAGCTTCTTTACAAGCTTTTTTTACATTTATATGAGTTCTAGACTTAAAAAAAGAAGTTTATTGACCCTTTTTCTTATTTATCTTATCTTGGCTTTGTAATAATTTTACGTGTAATCTAGTAATATAAAATACATCACTACAGTCAATTCTTATTATTAATACATAAACAGTATATAAATTTGTGTAATTGTATATACATATGTAGTCAATTCTTATTATTACAGACATGTAATATAACGTATTTACTGCTGTGAGTTGCAACTACAGAGTCTGAGTCACTTCCAAAGCAATGTTTCTAAGGAAAAGGCAAACATAAGCTTTTGGTTACACTTTCTTGACTAATCAGTACATAACTTTGTTTGATGAGTTTTTCTATTTTAAAAACAAGTTGTTCAATTTTAATATTTTAATAATAATAATTATAATATAATTATTATTTTACAATTTATTCATTTTGCATCCCTGTTGTAAGACCCTTCTCATCTCTCCTGGTCCCATCTGCCTCTTTCTCCACTATCCTTCTTCCGTTTTGATTTGTATCTCCTTTATCTCCTTTAGTTGTCTATTTGCTCCAGCTAGGATTTCTAGTACTATGTTGAAGACATACTGAGAGAGTTGGCAGCCTTGCCTTTTCCCTGATTTTAGTGGGATTGATTTAAGTTTCTCTCTGTTTAGTTTGATATTGGCTATAGGCTTGCTGTATATTGCCTTTACTATGTTTAGGTATGTACTTTCTATACCTGATCACGCTAAGACTTTAAATATGAACGGGTGTTGGATTTCTGTCATGCTTTTTCAGCATCAAATGCTTTTTCAACCATTTGATCACGTTTTTTTTTTCTTTTCAGTTTATTTATATGATGGACTACATTAAATAGATTTCTGTATTTTGAACTATCCTTACATGCCTGGGATAAACCTTACTTGGTCACAGTGGATGATATCTTTCATGTGTTCTTAGATTCGGTTTGTGAATATTTTATTGAATATTTTTGTGTCAATGTTCATAAGAGATATTGGTTGGAAAAACTTTTTCTTTGTTGGGCCTTTGTGATGTTTAGGTATCAATGAGACTGTGGCCTCATAGAATGAGGTAATGTTCCATTTATTTCTTTTTTTGTGGAATAGTTTGAAGAGTATTGGTGTTAGCTCTTCTTTGAAGGCCTGGTAAAATTCTACGCTGAAACCATCAGGCCTTGGGTTGTTTTGTTTTGTTTTTGTATTTTGGATGGGAGACTTTTGATGACAGCTTCTATTTTCTTAGGGGATATAAGAATATTGAATATATTTATCTAATCTTGATTCAACTTTGATAAAGGGAATATATCAAGGAAATTGTCCATTTCATTTAGATTTTCAAATTTTGCAGTGCATAGGCATTTGAACTAGGACCTATTGATTCTTTGGATTTCCTCTCTGTCATTATGACCCCTTTTAATTTCTGATTTTGTTGATTTGGATAAGTGTCTCTCTGGTTTTTAGTTAGTTTGGCTAAGGATTTGTCTATCTTGTTGATTTTCTCAAAGAACCAACTCTTAGTTTCATTGATTCTTTGAATTGTTTTCTTTGTTTCTAATTTATTGTTTTCACCCCTGAATTTGATTATTTCTAGCTGTCTATTCTTCTTGGCTGTGTCTGCTTCTTTTTTTTCTAGGCCTTTCATGTTTGTCTTTAAATTGCTTGTATGATATGTTTTTAGTTTCTTTATGTAGCTTCTTAGTGCTATGAAATTTCTTCTTAGTAATGCTTTCAATGTGTCTTATAATTTTGGATATGTTATGCCTTAATTTTCATTGAAATTTTAGAAAGTTTTTAATTTCTTTATTTATGTCATGACCCAGTTGATATTGAGTAGAGAGTTGTTCAGTTTCCATGTGTGGAGGCTTTTTGTTATTTCTGTTGTTGTTGAGGTTTAGCTTTATTCCATGATGGCCTGATAAGATAAAAAGGATTATTTCAATATTCTATTATCTGTTGAGGCTTGCTATGTGACAAACTATAAGGTCGATTTTGGAGAAGTTTCTACGAGAACCTTATGAGAAGAAGGTATATTCTTTTGTGTTTGGGTGAAAAGTTCTATAGACTATTAGGTTCATTGGATTTAAAACTTTTGTAAGTGTCTATATTTACCTTTTAGTTTCTGTCTTGCTGATCTGTCACTTGGTGAGAGTGGGGTGTTGAATTCTCCCACTGTTAATGTGTTGGGATCAATGTTCAACTAAAACTTTAATAATGCTTCTTGACAAATGCAGGAGCCCATGCATTTGGGGCAGAGAAGTTCAGGATTATGATGTCCTCATGGTGAATTTTTCCTTCTATGAAAATGAAGTGTCCCTCCCCATCTCTTTGGAAACCCCAATATAGAGATGTTTCTCATCCAGTGTTGCTGAGGGCATGCTTCCTGATAGACAGAAGGCCACCTGCTTGTTGAATCCTCATGACATAGACCAGAAAAGTTTTTCCAGGTGTCTTTTCTGAGGGCCATAATTTTAAACAAGAGAGTTGTACCTTTATGATCTCATTACCTCTCAAAGACTCTGCTACTAATATATATGTCCACAGTTCATTTCATGATAGTTACAATTTACACAAGAGTCCATTACTTGTATACACAAGTCTTTACTAGAACTTTTTGCATGAGAATTTGTTATTTATTTTTGCTCTTGAAGTGATTTGTGGAATGCTAATGTAAAATTAACAGTAAAGAGGTACATCCATTTCTTCATACTTTTGTGTGACAACAACTATGAGTAACAATAATAATAATAATAATAATAATAATAATAATAATATAATTTGTTCATTACTATAGTTTCCAAACCCAATGTCATGATCAAGTTTATTCCAAGAAGTAATAAATACACTCATATGTAACTCTGAAGTGCAGAATAACTGTGTGTGGCTGTTTCTATCAAAATAAAATGCAAATTATCTGGGAAATTTGCTCACTGCTAGCTGTTAGCATTGGGGGATATTAAGCTTTGATTTATCCTGGCCACCATGGCTGTTTCTGTTTTTTTTTTTTTGTTTTGTTTTTTTTTTTTTGTTTTGTTTTGTTTTTTTTCCCCTCACAAGAAGAATCAGTAGCAGTTTGAAATCACCTGCAGGCAGCTTTCATTGTCTTCCTTCATGTTCCATTTCTTGGCACTAATTACTTACCTCCTATTAACTTCCATGTGACTTCAGGGATACAGAAATTTAAGAATTTGTGTAATCTGTCTTAATTTTAAATTGAAACTAATCTACATACTGTGTCAATGCGTGGAATTGCTAATTATACCAGCAGCTCTAAATTACTTCACTGACTAGAAACAACTCACAAATTTGGGCAATACATAAAAATTATGTAAGCCACTCATTTTGACATACAGACTTCCCTACTATCTATCTCTTTGGACACAATAGAATCAGTTGAGTTTATTGCGTTTTATATTTTAATTATTTGTAAGGGTCTTGAATTTTAATTTTCTTCTGATTGTCTCAACTTTTGACCAATTAAATGTCATAGAACAACAAGACTAAGTAAAACTACTATGGATTAAAATCCATGCAATTGTTACTTTTGTTTCAAAGTCACAGTTAGATTTTGTCACCAACATAAAGAATATGTAATTGCATTTATAGAAATCATCTTCATCTTCATAACAGCACTTAGTCCCAGTGACTTACCACTTTGACAACTTTTTTACCTCTGAATACTAATCACAGAGAAAAATAAATCTTTCTTGAAAATTGAAATAACTAAGTGCATTTATTTTACTCCAAACACATTCTGTAAACAAGAGGTACCAATATACATTCACACAAGAACATGAGTTGACACTCAGAAGAAGCATTAAAGATGTTGACATGACAGTGATGAAACCTGACCTGGTAGTTGACAAAGAACCAGACCCCCCTCCTGGGGTTAGTAGTTGAAGGGTGCTACTCCTTATATAAACTGTAATTTTACTACCTAGAAAAGTGCTTTGTCCTTTCCAGAAACCTGACTCCATGCTCTGGGAAGCTCCTGCTTTTATTCTTTCCTTCACTGTCAGAGCTGAGGAGGGAGCCTTACTGTGTGCCTGCCTAGATCCTGCCAGTCTTATAGCTTAATTCTGCTACATACAGAATGAGATCAGACATATATTATAAATAAGAAGGATGTTTGGGCTCCCAGTTTCTTTAATCATCCACTTTACTTTGAAACATTATGAGCTTTGGACTTATTGTCTCCAGTCAATTCTGATGACTCTACCTAATACTCTTTCTTCTGAATTCTAATTTCTCTCCAATTATTGATTGTTTTTTTTTTTGAAAATATTCAATACAGCCAGGAAGGGTTCCTCTTAATTTGCTCATGTAGTAAGACAAGCTTTAGTTGACTTTGTCTCTTAGATAATTTTTCTAGGCAAAAATTTCCTGGAGGTAATTGTCTAATATTCAAAGAATCATATTTATGGGCTTTGGTTTTCCTACTATTTCTACCAAAATACTTATCAACTGTTGCTTGGACTTACTCCTTTTTTATATTTATGAAAATAGCAACAGAAGTCACATACATGATCATATTCATTCTTTCTCACAGCTCCCTAATTTAAAAGGTAAAATAGCTCATACCTCTGAGCTTATAGATCAGAGATTATTGTCTTACTCCTTACCACCTTTGGCTTAACCATATAGTGTAAACTTGATGTTCCATGTTTTTATTTTGAAAGTACTTATTTCTATATTTAGAGAGTCTCAATGCCACAATGAGAAATGTTCTCAAGTGCCTTAAGCAAAAGGTATTCTTTCTCATGTCAGAGTGTGGAGCAACCTTGGTAGAGGAATTAGCTTATGTATGATTAGATTATATATGATCTCTGAGGCTCTTCTTCAAATAGCTTAATAAATCACAGTCAGCACACAATAGAGATACCTATATTTTCGAAGCTTATGGCTGCACTGAACACAATTGCCGAGTTATGAGATCAGCCTACGTGCCATCAGTAGAGGACTAGATAAATTAAATATGATATATATATGCACAAGGGAATAGTATGCAGCCATAAGGGACAAATGATGATTTATGTAAAAAATGTCTGTAATATAATCAAAATATGTCAGTCTCAAAAATAACAGCCATGTCACATGTTTTATCTCAGAAACAGAACCTAGATTTTTAAATGAATACATAAAATGCAGGCTGAAGAGATGGCTCAGCAGTTATGAGCAGTCAACACTCCTTAAAGAGCATGTAGCTTGAGTTCCCAACAACCACATCAGAAGCTTCACAACCACTTATAACTATAGTTCTGAGGATCCAATTCCCTTTTCTCATCCCTTCATGCACTAGATGGTACAAATAAACTAATGTAAATCACAGATGTACAAATAAATAAATAAACAAACAAATAAATAATAATGACTATTAAGAAAAGTGGGAGGGTGTATAGAAAAAATAGAGGGTGTCAGTATGTGGTGAAAGGAGGACCAGGCAGAGTAATAAGAGAGTATGTATGCTCCAATTATGTTATTTACATGAATGGAAACAAAGTAAAAACTCATCTTATACCATTAATGCTGATAGCAAGCCTCCACTCCTGTGACTCCACTCCTGTCTCTTCAGTTCTCCAGCTGTAGTCCATGGACCTTTGGTGAGGGTCTGTATTTCTAGGTACTATTTGTACATCTGTATCTATTTTCAGTGACTTGACATTTGCACCATGAGTACAAATTAAACTTCAGTTATCTTTACACAGATCCTGATAGTGATGTTCCACCAGAAAAGCTTCCAGTGCTCTATTTCTGTCATTGGCTCATATATAACACTGCCGCTTCTCTTGAGTATGACTACAATGAAGAAGAAAAACATTAATTTTGATAGAATTTTTGATTTATTATCAACAGACTGCAGCCCTTGAATAGAAATGTTTTCTAATTTTTTGAATGAAGAAATGGGGTCTAGAGATAAAAGAGCATTATTTATTTATTTATTACAGTTTATTCACTTTGTATCCCCCTATAGCACCCTCCCTCCTCCCCTCCCAATCCCATTCTCCCTCCCTCTTTTCCACAAATGCCCCTCCCCAAGTCCACTGATAGGGAGGTCTTCCAGTCCTTCCTTTGGATCCTAGTCTATCAGGTCTCATCAGAAGTGGCTGCATTGTCTTCCTCTGTGGTCTAGTAAGGCTCCTCCCCCCTCAGGGGGAGGTGATCAAAGAGCAGGCCAATCAATTCATGTCAGAGACAGTCAATGTTCTCCTTACTATGGAACCCACTAAGACACTGAACTGCCATGGGCTACATCTGTGCAGGGGATCTAGGTTATCTCTGTGCATGGTCCTTGGTTGGAGTATCAGTCACAGAAAAGACCCCTGGGCACAGACTTTCTGGTTCTGTTGCTTTCCTTGTGGAGATCCTGTCCTCTCCAGGTCTTATTATTTCCCACTTCTTTCATGAGATTCCCTGAACTCTGCCCAAAGATTGGCCGTAAGTCTCAGCATCTGCTTTGATATGCTGCAGGATAAAGCCTTTCAGAGACCCTCTGTGGCAGGCTCCTGTCCTGTTCCCTGTTTTCTCCTTCTTCTGATGTCCATCTTCTTTGCCTTTCTGAATGAGGATTGAGCATCTTAGCCAGAGTCCTCCTTCTTGCTTTGTTTCTTTAGGTGTACAGATTTTAGTAGGTTTATCCTATATTGTATGTCTAATGTCTACTTATGAGTGACTATATACTGTGTATGTCTTTCTGCTTCTGGGATACCTCAGTCAGGATGATCTTTTCCAGTTACCACCATTTACCTGCAAATTTCATGATTTCCTTGTTTTTTATTGCTTAGTAATATTCCACTGCGTGTATGTACTACAATTTCTGTATCCATTTCTCAACTGAGGGGCATCTGTGCTATTTCCAGCTTCTGGCTATTAAAAATAAAGCTGCAACAAACATTCTTTTTATAAACTGAAGATTCTTGGTTTTATTATATTTGTTGTTAACTTCTCCTAAATAGCTCCTACAAGCTCTTTGCCAATCTTCATAGTTATCTGTAATGATATAAGCTCAGCATTAATAAAATCACTGTGATTTCAGCCTGGTCTGTTCCTGACAATTGACTTAATCTTATTCTACCAAAAGGTAGATCAGAAACCTTTTCTATGTAAGTATTTAATTTTTTATGTTGTGTGATGAGAAAAATCTATTTCATAATACTATCTTCCCTTTGAAGAATGAGCCTACTAGGAGAATGAGTTGAAGGCAAAATAACCAAAATACAATCAAGTTTTGAATCTATTTGATTCACATATGCATCTTACATGCTCTGTTCTATTAGAGTTAATTCTCTCTCCCTGCTTCAGCTGTTAGCCATCTTGGACTGTTTAAGTCCAAATCTCTTTGTAACATTTGAAACAAATTACTAAACTCTTGACTGATTAATCCCAATGGTAGGTTGTAGCCAACTAATATCTCCCATTAATTTTTGAAAATCATTAAATCATTGCAACTGGTCTCTTTGAATCTGTACCTTTTGTACATACCCAAAATTTTTATTGCCTTTTTTTAGAAATTTTTTTATTTTTATTAATTATAGTTTATTCACTTTGTATCTCCCCTGTAGTTCCCTCCCTTCTCCCCTCCTAATTCTTCCCTCCCCCTTGTCCCCCCATGCCCCTCCTCAAATCCACTGATATGGTAGGTCTTCCTCTCCATCCTTCTGATCCTAGTCTGTCAGGTCTCTTCAGGAGTTGCTGCATTGTCTTCCTCTGTGGCCTGGTAAGGCTGCTTCCTCCTCAGGGGGAGGTATTCAAAGAGAATGCCAGTCAGTTCATGTCAGAGGCAGTCCCTGTCCCCATTACTATGGAACCAACTTGGACATTGAACTGCCATGGGCTACCTCTGTGCAGGGGTTCCAGTCCATCTCCACGAGTGGTCCTTGGCTGGAGTATCAGTCTCAGAAAAGACCCTGGGCCCAGACTTTTTGGATGTGTTGCTGTCCTTCTGGAACTCCTGTCCTCTCCAGGTCTTACTATCTCCCACTTCTTTCATAAGATTCTCTGCACTCTACCCAAAGTTTAGCTATGAGTCTCAGCATATGCTTTGATAGAGCCTTTCAGAGGCCCTCTGTGGTAGGCTCCTGTCCTGTTCCCTGTTTTCTCCTTCTTCTGATGTCTATCCTCTTTGCCTTTCTGAATGGATGTTGAGCATCTTAGACAGTGATCTTTCTTGATTAGTTTCTTTAGGTGTACAGATTTTAGTATGTTTATCCTATATTATATATCTAATATCCACTTAAGAGTGAGGACTTATTTTATAACCCAAATAGCTAATAAAAGCTCCTCTCTGTATTTTTTTCAGGAGAAACATGTAACCCCCAGTATAGCAGAATTATTTGTTTCCTTAATCATTTTCTCTAAAGTATCTGCATCAAAATCAGCCAAAAATTATCTATATAATGAAAAATGAATTGAAGAAATTGCTTATGAATTACTTATAATGGTGTTGCACAAAAAAAAAATTGACATGATGTTGTGCTATTTAACAACCCCTGTGGAAAAACTTTCAAATTAAATCCTTTTACTGTTTCACCATTATTATAAGTATGCTAGAGACCAGCTCCAGCACAAAGGGAGAACCACCATGGGTCACTGAGTCGCCTGATGGCTAGTGTTTCTCTCTATAACTCTTAAACTCTCAGGCTAGTTACCTTGTTGTTCTCTATATACACTTTAACCTTCCAGGGTGGTAGCCTTGCTATTTGGGGCGCTCTCTCTCTCTCTCTCTCTGTATATATATATATATATATATATATATATATATATATATATATATATATATATATATATAGTTTTATTTTATATGTACACTTTAACTCTTTATGCAGTTTAACTCTCAGGGGCCACTGATCATGAGAGCCAGTAAAGGAAAAGACAGCAGAGGGTCTTAATCACTCAAGCCAGGTGGCTCTTTTAACTCAGAGTACAGCCACGGCCCTGACAGTTTTTTGTTTGTTTGTTTGTTTGTTTGTTTTTTGCTGTAAATAGACGCATTTGTAAAAGGAAAAACCTTAGTTTCTTTCAACTTAGTGGCTCACCAGTGAAAAATGGCTTGATGGAAGGTAGAGTCCTGATTAAGACTGATAAAACAGTCTGATTGCTTATCAGTTTCTAAACATAATAACTTAGAAACATGCAAAAATGTACACACTTGGCAGACAAAGCAGGAAGTTATTTACAAACCTCACACAGACATGCACACACACAATCAATAGACAAAACAAGGGAGCTCCCAAAGACACCCTTCAGCCACATATATGTAAACATACAGACATATGTAAAATATATACAGATAATTAGATAGACAGACACATTTTCAGATAAAGCAGGTAGCCTCAACAAATGTTCAATTCAGTCTTGGGTTCTTTATGTATGTAAAACATTACATCATTCAAAAATAGGTAAATAAAAGGGGAGTTACAGTAAGACTATTGATCCTTTTCTGTTTATTATAAATTAAAAGAAGTGGTTTTTATCTATATGCTCATTATGTGTTCAAAACAAGTTTTTTTTTAATATCAAGGTATTCCTAAGAAACAGGTGTCTGTTTTGTCTTGTATAGCTAACAATTTATTCCTTGTTTCTGTATTATATGGGCTTTCCTATAATGATGTACAACTGGACCTTATCCTTGGATTAAACATAGAATTAATGTACTTCCTTGATTTTTAATTTATTTCAACCTTGTTTTGTTTTGGGATATAATTGACATTCCTCCATATATCCATAGAGCTCCTAGCAGTTTTTTTTTCTATACTGCAGGAGGGTTTTTAAATTACTTGAATCAAGTCAGAAATTCTTTAAAATCATCATAAGTAAATGACACTATGAAGGTATATCTTCAAAATAACCTGTAGGAAATCTGCCCAACAGAGTGAAGCAATAAGAAATGAGAGTCTTTGCATTGCCATGTATATGAGACATGCATGGAAAGGCAATATGTCTTAAGGCAAAATCCTTGGAGTCTTGCCTACACCAAGGATATACCCATTCATTAGCTGTGCAAAAACTAGTGGCCTGCCTCTAGGAAGCTAACTTGTTTGCTTCTGCCAGTCCAGCATGTAATTGCTCCAAGCGTAAGCAGGTACTGAGAAAGCATATTTTTCCCTATTCTGCTCATGCAAGGGAGTTTGAAAAAGCAATTCTTTAAATCAATTACTATCATAGGCCATGACTTAGGTATTTAAGAAGGTAAAGGAATTGCAGGCTGTAATGTACCCATTGGTTGAATTATCCTATTCACAGCTCTTAAATCAGTTAACATCCTCCATTTTCCTGATTTCATTTTTATAACAAACACAGAGGAATTTCATGAGCAGGTAGACTCTTTTCTATATGTTTAGTCTCCAGCTGCTCTTTTACCAGCTGCTCTTGCCTGCAATTTTTCTTTAGTTAAGAGACAATAATCTATCCATACAGGTTTGTCAGTCAAACATTTTAAGGGAAGTGCCCTTGGTATTTCAGCAGTGTCCCCTATAAATTTGGAAACTCAATATCTATGTTATCCTGTGTTTGGACAATTGACACAGCCTGAGATTTTTTTTTAATGATATGTATCAATACCTTCCCAAGAAGCATCTACCATTTCACCCCTAATTTCATCAAGAGCTCTCTCAAGGATTGAAGAAATATCAATGTGAAAACCCCATGTTGTTAAAGAGTCCTTCTCCATAAACGTATGGGTATGTCAGCCTGTTTGACTTTCTGGACCCACATTTAACCCAGCTCACACTCTGTTTTAAGTTCTAATTCCTAAAAACTGTGTATAAACTTTTTGAAGTGTTCATTCTGAATTTCAAGATTGTGGGGAATGATAGTCCCATCAGCTCCTGTGTGCACCAAACCTTCTATTTCAACACTACTTACTTGCAATTTTAATTTTGGCCTCTGATCATTGACCACTGTTTGCCAGAATATGTTTTCCAGTACTTCTAAGCCCTCCTGTTTATTCTATTGGTGCAGCTTTTCCTCTAATGTAGGGAAATAGCAGGAGTTGAATAATTGTATCCCATCTGTTAATTTGAATCCCCCCCTTACAAAAACTATAATTTTAAGTTCTTTGAAATCCCCATTTATAATTCTGGAATGAACAGAAATTCTTGGGAAGTTAATACACTTGTTCTCAGGATCATCCCTACTCTCCCTAAGGTCAAATGTCCATAAACTCCAGTGGTTATTTTATAACATTGAATTTTTGGTGATGGAGTAAGAGGTTTATCTGTGTAGCACTGCCTACAGTAGCATGCATGAGATTGGCATTACTTAGTTGCAGTTTTTCTTCCTGCTTGTTATTTCCTAGGTGACAAGAGGAAAAGGTCTCTTCATTTTTGGTGAAGGGACCTGAGCTGCCAGGCTCTCCATTTCTTTCCTTGACAACAAGAAGATTCCTTTAATATATCCCTCTTGAACCAGCACTCATTGACAAAATGTATCCCATGCCACAATGTCTGCAAATCCTTGGAAGCATAGGTGTTCTTTTTGGAAACCCTTGGTGTGAGAAGTGATATGTTCACTTCTCTGGTAGAAAGTACTGCATTTCTCACAGTTAATGCACTAGGCATTTTGAGGTCTGTGGTTTTGAGTGGCTTGGTCACAATTTATTACTTTTTAAAAATATTTTCACAGTTTATTCAATTTGTATCTTGATTGTAGCCCCATCCTTCATCCCTTTCTCTCTTCCTTCCTATTTTCCACCCTTAGTGCACTGAAAATGGAGAGTCCTCCTTCCCTACTCTCTGACCCTAGCTTATTAAGTCTCTTCAGGACTGCATGGATCCTCCTCTTCTGTGGTCCAGTAAGGCCATCCCACCAGGGGGAAGTGATCAAAGAGCAAGCAACTGAGTTCATGTCTGAAACATTCCCTGCTACCTTTGTTAGGAAATAACTCACTTGGAGACTGAGCTGCCTAGGGAATATGTGTGAACAGGGGGTCTAGATCTTCTCCATACATGGTCCTTGAGTGATGCATCATTCTCTGCTGCCCCAGCTGGGCCCAGATTTTTGGTTTTGTTGGTCTCCTTGTGGAGCTTCTGTTTCCTCCGAGTCCTTCTATCCCTGCCCCCTTTTTCAATAATACTCCCTTCATTCTGTCCAAAGTTTGCCTGTGGGTCTGTGCATCTGTTTTGATCTCCTGCTAGATGGAACCTTTCAAAAAATATATGTGGTAGGCTCCCATCCTGTTCCCTTCTTTAACTTTATCTGGTGTCTATCTTGTTTACCCTTCTGAATGAGATTTAAACATCTTCCTTAGGGTCCTCGTTGTTTAGTTTGTTTAGGTGTGTAGATATTAATACTTTTTTCCTAAACTATATGGCTGATATCTGCTTGTAAGTGAGTATTTATCATGCTTGTCTTCCTGCTTCTGGGTTACCTCACTTAAGATGATATTTTCTATTTCCACTCAATTGCCTGCATATTTCATGATTTCCTTGTTTCTGATAGCTAAGTAGTATTCCATTATGTAAGTGAAACACAATTTCAGTATGCACTCTTTGGTTGAGGGACATCTAGGTTGTTTCCAGATTCTGGCTATTACGAATAAAGCTGCTATGAACAGAGTTGTGCAAATGTCCTTGCTGTATGGTGTAACTCTAACCAAGCAAGTGAAAGACTTGTATGAAAAAAACTTTACCCTGAAGAATGAAAATGAAGATTTCAGAAGATGGAAAGATCATCTCCCCTGCTCATGAATTGGTAGAATTAAAAAATTAAAAATGGCCATCCTACCAAAAGCAAAAATAGATTCCATGAAGTTTCCATCCAAATACCAACATAATTCTTCACATACATTAAAAGAATAATTTTCAACTTCATATAAAAAAAAAAACAGAATAGCTAAAACAATCCTGAACACTAAAATATCTTCTGGCAGTAACTCCATCCCTGATTTCAAGCTATACTATATAGCAAAAACAATAAAAACTGCATGGTATTGGCAAAAACAAACAACCAACCAAACAGACTAGTGGATCAATGAAACACACACATCTACGGACACTTGATTTTTGACAAGGAGCCAAAACCATACAACAAAAAAGATAGCATCTTCAATAAATGGTGCTGGTCTAACTGGATGTCTACATGTAAAGAATGCAAATAGATCCATATTTATTACCCAGCACTAAACTAAAGTTCAAGTGTATCAAAGACCTCAACATAAAACCAGACAATAAATCTGCCAGAGGAAAAAAATGTGGAAGAGCCTTGAACACATTGGCACAGAAGATAATTTCCTGAACAGAACATCAACACCTCAGGCTCTAAGATAAACAACTAATAAATAGGACCTTATGAAATTGAAAGGTGCTTCTGCCTCTACTTGCATTTTTTTCCAGTCGTACAACCAACTCTGCAAACCTTTAAAAAAATGAAAGAAACTCTTTTGGTTTTTCTGTTTTGTTTATTTTTTGTTTCTTAGATTCCTTCATATCCACCTGCAACTTTTCAATCTGCTCAACCATTTTCCCAACCTTTTTTGAGACTAAATATAGGAAGAAGAAAAAATTTTCTCTCAGAGCATGCAGGAGGTAATTCAGCAGAAGCAGCCACAAAAAAAGAAAGAAAAAGCTTTTTCTGCTATTTTGAAACAAAATATTTGTTCCTTCATCCTCTGCTATTACTTCTACATCATTTGTAATCAGATTTCCCATTCTGCCTAGCCCTACATCTGGTGATACTTGTAGCTGGACTTTGGGTATTTATTGGGTTCTTTTTTCTAACTTCCTACAACACCCATATTTCTTCCAATGCCACAACATTAGGTAAGAGAAATAGAAGTTTAGAGAGGAAAAGGTATCATATCAGTAGACTGTTTCCAGCTGACTGTGGACATGGAGTTCCATAGGGCAAGTTTGATCTTTATCATCAGGTTATCTCTAACCAACAACCAGCAATCCAAAAAACAGCAATAAACAGCAGCCAGCAAAAGCAACAGGAGCATACAGCAATCAGCAAACAGGAGTTATAGAATGAGGATCATCAGCTTCTGCTTCTCTTGGGACTCTGAAATTATAAACACTCTAAAGAGTCCCCAGAATTCCAAATGTAAACTATTCTCAGCTGGCAAAATCATAGGCAGCTGTTGTGAACAGTCTAAAGCAGCCCCATATTCCACATCTGAGTTTAAAACAAAAGCATATTCCCATAATATTTTTGTGATTTTAAAGGAACAAAAATTTGTCATTATACTGTAATAGTTTGGTACCAAGCTGACACTTTATACAGTACCACTTTATACAACTGCCTTCAATACAGCTGTACTTCACTTGTCTACACAGCTTCAAAGCAGCTAGACAAAGCAAGAGTAATAATGATCTGGTAGCCACTGGCCACTCTGAAATCGGAAATTATGCTTTTTTTTTTCCTGTCCATTTCTACACATGTTTCTCAATCATGCAAATATTTTCCTTTTCTCTATTTACATCTGTGGAAGTGACTTCATACACATTTTTGTTTTTACATGATGCCTCACTCTGTGACCCATGCTGTAAACAAACTTATTATCTTGGAGCCTCAGTATTCATAGTGCAGGAATTAAAGTAGTGCATCACCAAACAGAGGTATAAGATGGTCTTGGGGATGGTGTTTTACTGTATCTCTTTATCTATCTATCTATCTATCTATCTATCTATCTATCTATCTATCTATCTATCTATCTATCTATAAAGATTCTTTATCTGTTTATCTACCTATCTAGATGTAAAGATTCCATGAGTCCATATTCCTATCTCTACTTCTCAGAAGGGGAATATTATGTAAACGACAACTACAGAAGTTGCTCAGTGATCTCTTAGTCAAAGTTCAAATCAAATTTATCTACAGTCTCATTCATTGATTGTTGGTCTTAGAGCCTGTGCTGTTGGTGTTCTGTTCCGGAAGTTTTCTCCTGTACCAATGAGTTCTAGGGTATTCCCCACTTTTTTTTTTTTCTAGCCGATTTAATGTGTCTGGTTTTATGTTGAGGTCTTTGATCTACTTGGACTTCAGTTTTGTGCAGGGTGATAAGTATGGGTCTATTTTCATTTTTCTACATGTAGACATCCAGTTGGACCAGCACCATTTGTTGAAGATGCTATCTTTTTTCCATTGTATGGTTTTGGCGTCTTTGTCAAAGATCAGGTGTCCATAAGTGTGTGGGTTTATTTCTGGGTCCTCTGTTCGGTTCCATTGATCCACCATTCTGTTTCTATGCCAGTACCATGCAGTTTTTAAAACTGCTGCTCTATAGTACAACTTAAGATCAGGGATGGAGATACCTCCAGAAGATCTTTTATTGTAGAGGATTGTTTTAGCAATTCTGGGCTTCTTGTTATTGCATATGAAGTTGAGAATTTTTCTTCCAGGTCTGGAAAGAATTGTGTTGGTAATTTGATGGGAATTAACTTGAATCTGTAGATTGCTTTTGGTAAAATGGCCATTTTTACTATGTTAATCCTGCCAAGCCATGAGCATGGAAGATCTTTCCATCTTCTCATATCTTCTTCTAATTCTTTCTTCAGAGATTGGAAATTTTTTTCATACAAGTCTTTGACTTGCTTGTTTAGATTCACACCAAGGTACTTTATGTCCTTTGTGGCTATTGTGAAGGGTGTTGTTTCCCGAATTTCTTTCTCAGCCTTTTTGTCTTTTGTATACAGGAGGGCTACTGATTTTTTTGAGTTAATTTTGTAACCAGCCACTTTGCTGAAGGTGTTTATCAGCTGTAGGAGTTCCTTGATAGAGGTTGTGGGGTCACTCATGTATGCTATCATATCATCTGCAAATAGTGATAATTTGACTTCTTCCTTTCCAATTTGTATCCCCTTGATCTCCTTCAACTGTCTTATTGCTCTAGCAAGGACTTCCAGAACTATGTTAGATATGGAGAGAGTGGGCAGCTTTGTCTTGTCCCTGATTTCAGTGGAATTGCTTTAAGTTTCTCTCAGTTCAGTTTGATATTGGCTATAGGCTTGCTGTATATCGCCTTTACTATGTTTAGATATGTGCCTTTTATCCCTGATCTCTCCAATACTTTAAACATGAATGGATGTTGGATTTTGTCAAATGCTTTTTCAGCATCTAGGGAGATTATCATGTGTTTTTTTTCTTTCAGTTTGTTAATATGGTGGATCACATTGATGGATTTCCATATATTGAACCACCCCTGCATACCTGGGATGAAGCCTACTTGGTCATGGTGGATGATATCTTTGATGTGTTCTTGGATTCGGTTTGTGAGTATTTTGTTGAGTATTTTTGCATCAATGTTCATAAGGGAGATTGGCCTGAAATTCCCTTTATTTGTTGGGTCTTTGTGAGGTTTAGGTACCAAGGTGACTGTGGCTTCATAGAATGAGTTTGTTAATGTTCCTCTGTTTCTATTTTGTGGAATAGTTTGAAGAGAATTGGAGTTAGCTCTTTTATGAATGTCTGGTAGAATTCTGCACCGAAACCATCAGGTTCTGGGCTTTTTTTGGATGGGAGACTTTCGATGGCTGCTTCTATTTCCTTGGGGGATATAGGACTATTTTATTGATTTACCTGGTTCTGATTTAGCTTTGGTAAGTGGAATCGATCAAGAAAATTGTCCATTTCATTTAGATTTTCAAATTTTGTTGCATATAAACTTTTGAAGTAAGTCCTAATTGTTGTTTGGATTTCCTCAGTGCCTCTGTAGTTATGTACCCCTTTTCATTTCTGATTTTGTTTATTTGGATGATGTCTCGCTGCCTTTTTGTTAGCTTGGCTATGGGTTTGTCTATCTTGTTGATCTTCTCAAAGAAGCAGCTCTTGGGTTTCATTGATTCTTTGAATTGTTTTATTTGTTTCTAATTGATTGATTTCAGCCCTGAGTTTGATTATTTCTAGCAGTCCACTCCTTTTTGTTGTGTCTGCTTCTTCTTTTCTAGGGTTTTTAAGTGAGCCATTAAGTTGCTTGAATGAGCTGTCTCGAAATTCTTCTTGTAGGCACTTAGTGCTATGAACTTTCCTCTTAGCACTGCTTTCATTGTGTCCCACAGGTTTAGGTATGTTCTGTCTTCATTTTCATTGAGTTCTAGGAAGACTTTAATTTCTTTCTTTATTTCTTCTCTGACCCAGCTCTCATTTAGTAACAAATTGTTCAGTTTCCATGTGTGTATAGGCTTTTTGTTATTTCTGTTGTTGTTGAGGTCCAGCTTTATTCCATGGTAATCAGACAGGATACAAGGGATTATTTCAATCTTCTTGTGTCTGTTGAGGTTCACTTTGTGACTATATGGTCTATTTTGGAGAAGGTTCCATGAGGTGCTGAGAAGAAGGTAAATTCTTTTGTGTTTGGGTGTAAGGTTCTGTAAATGTCTGTTAGGTCCATTTTATTCATGACCTCTGTTAGAGATATTGATTGTTTGTTTAATTTCTGTTTTGTTGACCTGTCCTTTGTTAAGAGTGGGGTGTTGAAGTCTCCCACTATTAATGTGTGGGAATCTATATGTGGTTGAAGTTTTATCAATGTTTCTTTTACAAATCTGGGTGCCCTTGTATTTGGGGCATAGATGTTCAGGATTGTGATGTCTTCTTGGTGGAATTTTCCCTTGATCAGTATGAAGTGTCCTTCCCCATCTCTTTTGATTAATTTTGGTTGAAAGTCTATTTTATCAGATATTAGAATGGCTACTCCTGCTTGCTTCTTGCATCATTTGCTTGGAAAGCCATCTTCTATCCCTTTACCCTCAGGTTATGTATATCTTTGTGACTTAGGTGTGTTTCTTGTATACAACAGATTGCTGGGTTTTGTTTACACATCCATTCTGTTAGTCTGTGTCTTTTTATTGGAGCCAATTGCTCTCTTATTCTTAGTTTTAGTACATAATTTTCTCTGTCTGGAATTCAAGTATTCATTATAATTGGGTTCCAAATGGCCTTGTGTTCAGAGAAATACTCCAGCACTTCAAAATCATTTCCCACAGGCCAGTCTATTCAGAATGGTCATTAAATGGTAACAATTCCCTCTTGTCTAAGAAACCAAGGATTATCTGTTAGTTTATTTCTAGTATCTCTCGTATACACTTCAGAACAACTCAAATTCTATAAAATCTATACATGGTAAATGATGATAAATTTTGTATATGAATATCCAAATCACGTGCAACTTTTCAGGAGTTAAAAGCTATGACCTGAGGTTAAGTTGGGAATGGAAAGTCTTAGTAGAACTGTATAAAAGTCAACTTAAAGTTAAGTTGGTAAAAAGTATTAATGACTTTACGGATGTTCTAAGCCAGAGAAAAACCTTTACCAGGATTAGAAAAGCTTTTCGTAATAATTTTCTATGTTGTATATAAAAGGAAAATGGACTGAGAAAGAAATTAGGAAAATCACGCACTTCACAATAGCCACAAATAATATAAAACATCTTGGAATAATTCTAACCAAGCAAGCAAAGACATGTATAAGAAGAACTTCAAGTCTTTGAAGAAAGAAATTGAAGAAGATATCAGAAGATGGAAAGATCTCCCAGGCTCATAGACTGGTAGCATTAACAAAGTGAAAATGGCAATCTTACCAAAAGCAAAAACAGACTCAATGCAATTCCCATCAAAATACCAACACAATTCTTTACACACTTTGCAAGAAAAATTCTCTAGTTCATATGAAAAAGCAACAAACCCAGAATACCTAAAACAACCCTGTACACTAAAAGATCTTCTAGAGGTATCTCCATCCCCAATCTCAATCTTTAATAAGGAGCAAGAGTAATAAAAACTGCATGATACTGCCATCGAAATATACTGCTAGATCAATGGAATCGAATTGAAGACCAAGAAATAAACCCAAACACCTACATATTTTTGACAATTATTGACAAAGAAGCCAAAACCTTACAACCGAAAAAAGAAACCATCTTTAACAAATGGCACTGGTCTAACTGGATGTCTACATGTAGAAAAATGCAAATAGATCCATATTTATCACTCAGCACTAGATTAAAATCTTGTGGATAAAAGACCTCAACATAAAACCAGACATACTAAATTTGTTAGAAGAAAAAAGTGGCACAGGAGACAATTCCTGAACAGACCCCCAAAGCACAGGTTCCAAAATCAATAAATGAGACCTCATGAAACTAAAGAGCTTATGTAAAGCAAAGGACACAGTCATCAGAACAAAACAACAGCCTAGAGACTGGGAAAGTCTCTTCACCAACTCTACATCTGACAGAGGGCTAATATCCAGAATATGTAGAGAACACAAGAAGTTAAACACCAAAAAACTAAGTAATCCAATCAAAACCTAGAGTACAGAGCTAAACAGAATATTCTCAACAAAGGAATATCGAATGGCAGAAAACACTTAAAGAAATGTTCAATGTCCTTAGTCAACCATGGAAATACAAATCAACAACCCTGAGATTCCATCTTAATTCCATCAGAGTGACTAAGATAAAAAATTCAAGTGACAACACATGATGGAGAGGTTGTGGAGAAAGGGGAACTCTCCTCCATTGATTGTGAGAATGTAATTTTGACCAACTACTTTGGAAATCAATCTGGTGCTTTCTCAGAAAATTAGGAAGTGTTACCTCAAGATCCAGGTAGGCTTTGTTTAAGCAAAGGTGTTTCTACTCAGTGAGAAACACTATATTTTTAATTAATGTTTTTATATATTAATTAGAGTTTATTCATTTTGTATCCCAGCTGTAGCCCCCGCCTTCATTCCTTACGAATCCCACCTTTGTTCCCTCATCTCTTCCGATGCCCTTATCCAAGTCCACTGATAGGGGAGGTCCTCCTCCCCTTCCATCTGACCCTAGCTTATCAGATCTCATAAGGACTGGTTCCATTGTCCTCCTATGTGGCCTAGTGAGGCTGCTCTCCCATCTGGGGGAGGTGATTAAAGAGTGAGCCACTAAGTTCATGTCAGAGACAGTCCCTGTTCCCCTTATTAGGGCCCCCACTTGGATATTGAGCTGCCATGGGCTATATCTGAGCAGGGGTTCTAGGTTATCTCCATGAATTGTCCTTGGTTAGACTATTAGTCTCAGAAAAGATCCCTGTGCCCAGATATTTTGGTTCTGTTATTCTCCTTGTGGAGCTCCTGTCCCCTCCGGGTCTTTCTATCCCCCCTTCTTTCCTAAGATTCCCTGCACTCTGCCCAAAGTTTGCTTATGAGTCTCAGCATATGCTTTGATACACTGCAGGATAGACTCATTCAGAGGCGTGGTAGGCTCTTGTCCTGTTTCCTGTTTTCTCCTTCTTCCAATGTCCATCCCATTTGTGTTTTTGAGTGTGGATTGTTCATCTTACCCAGCGTCCTCCTTCTTAATTAGCTTCTTTAGGTATACAGATTTAGTTTGTTTATCCTCTATCTAATATCCACTTATAAGTGAGTATATACCATGTCTGTCTTTCTGCTTCTGGGATACCTTACTCAGGATGATCTTTTCTAGTTCCCACCATTTACCTGAAAATTTCATGTTTCCTTGTTTTTGATTGCTGAGTGGTATTCAATTGTGGAAATATACCACAATTTCTGTATCCATTCCTTAGTTGAGGAACAGCTGGGTTGTTTCTAGGTTCTGGCTATTATGAATAAAGCTACTATGAACATGGTTGAGTAAATGTCCTTGTTGTATACTTGAATATATATATATATATACATATATATATATACATATATATATACATATATATTCAAGTATATATATATATATATACATATATATATATACATATATGCCTAGGAGTGCTATAGCTGTATGTTGAGGAAGCGCTATTCCTAATTGTCTGAGAAAGCACCAGATTGATTTCCAAAGTAGTTGTACCAGTTTACATTCCCACCAGCAATGGAGGAGGGTTCCCCTTTCTTTTCATTCTCTCCAGTATGTATTGTCATTTGAGTTTTCTTTTTTAAAATTCTTTATTAATTACACTTTATTCACTTTGTATCCCCCCTGTGGTTTCCTCCTTCCTCCTGTCCCAATCCCTCCTTTCATCCACCCTCTGCATGCCCCTCCCCAAGTCCACTGATAGGGGAGGTCTTCTTTTCCTTCCTTCTGATCCTAGTCAATTAGGTGTCATCAGGAGTGGTTGCCTTGTCCTCTTCTGTGGCCTGGTAATGCTGCTTCCTCCTCAGGGGAAGGTGATTAAAGAGCAGGCCAATCAGCTCATATCAGACATAGTCCCTGTTCCTATCACAGTGGAACCCACTTGGATACTGAACTGCCACGAGCTACATCTGTGCAGGAGTCTTAGGTTATCTCCATGCATAGTCCTTGGTTGGAGTAGCAGCCTTATTTGTAATAGCCAGAAGTTAGAAACAGCCCAGATGCCCCTCAGTGGAGGAATGGATGCACAAATTGTGGTATATCTACACAATGGAATATTACTTAGCAATAAAAAAACAAGGAAATCATGGAATTTGCAGGTAAATGGTGGAATCTGGAAAAGATCATCCTGAGTGAGCTATCCCAGAAGCAGAAAGATGCACACAGTATATACTCACTCATATAGGCATATAATACAGGATAAACCTACTAAAATCTGTACGCCTAAAGAAACTAATCAAGAGGAAGGACTCTTGCTAAAATGCTCAATTCCTATCCAAGAAAGGCAAAGAGGATGGACATCAGAAGAAGGAGAAAAGAGGGAACAAGTCAGGAGCCTGACACAGAGGACCTCTGAAAGGCTCTGCCCTGCAGACTATCAATGCAGATGCTGAGACTTATGGGCAACCTTTGGGCAGAGTGCAGGGAATCTTATGAAAGAAGTGGGAACAGTAAGATCTGGAGAGGACAGAAACTCCACAAGTTGAGCAACAGAATCAAAAAATCTGAGCACAGGGGTCTCTTCTGAGTCACTTGAGTTTTCAATCTCAGCCATTCTGATAGGTATAAGGTGAAATTTCCGGGTCATTTTGATTTGCATCTCTCTGATAGCTAAGGACATTGAGCATCTCTTTAAGTGTTTCTCTGCCATTCTATATTCTTCTACAGAGAATTCTCGGTTTAGCTCTGTACTCTACTTTTTCATTGGATTACTTGGTTTCTTTCTTTTCAACTTCTTGAGTTCCTTATATATTCTGGATATTAGCCCTCTGTCAGATATAGGGTTGGTGAAGATCCTTTCCCAGTCTGTAGGCTGTCGTTTTGTTCTGATGACACTGTCCTTTGCTTTACAGCTTTTGTTTCATGAGGTCCCATTTATTGATTGTTGATATTAGAGCCTGTGCTGTTGGTATTCTGTTCAGCAAGTTTTCTTCTGTGCCAATGAGTTCTAGGTGAACAACACTATTAAGAGCATAAGAGAAATATAGACTGTTGGGAAATACTTTCAAGTATCTGGGAAAAGATTAGTACTAAATATACAAAAATCTTAAAGGTCAACAATATTAAATCAATGACCTGATTAACAATTATGCAATATTAAGATCAAATATCTCATTAAGTAAGATATATTGCATATATGGTAAGTAAGCATATGAAAAGATGTTCAAAGTTATGTGTTTTTAAGAAATTTCTTGCTAAAACAATGAGATGTGACTATATAGCTATTATAACAAAAAGGTCTAAAACAGTGTCAGTGTTATTACAGACACATTGATCAAGCGTTTTCACAACTGGGAGCTGTGTAATTATACAAGATTTGTTCAAGGAAATGTGGCAGGTTTGACGAAGCTAAGCAAGAGCTTATCATATGAACCAGAAATCACAGTGCTCAACATTTAAACTATGTTTCCACAAAATCTAACTATAACTATTTTATTCATAAATGGTTAAAGTTGAAACCAACCTCAATATCTCTCAGTAGGTGAATGGATAAACATCTCTCTCACATTCAATCCAAGGAATAGAGCAGCAATGAAAACGAATGAGCTGTGAGCTGAGTAAACACATGGAAGAGATTTAAATGTGTCCTAAAAGAACACAGTCAGCCTAAAGTGATAAAGTGTATTATTCTAACTCTGTGAGTTTCTATAGAAGGCATATTTTAGACAGTAAACACATCAGTGAACACAATAGAGATTAAGGCTGATGACGGTTGACTAAGAGAAATCAAGAATGCTTAGGACAATGAAACCATTCCCTACAATTCTATAATGGCAATGCAGAGGATTCTGGCATGTGCACCTGTCCCCTTCCTTCCTGTTTCTACTTACAAAGCTAACTGCTTTGCTGTTACTTCTAACTGTGATATTCTAACTCCACCCACCCATTATGTGCATATGCTGTATCTCAACATCTCTCTCTTCTTGTTCCCTTCCCTCTCTTATTGTTTGAATCTGGAGTTTTCCTTACTGGCTTTCATGTTTTAGAGCTGTTTTAAGGCTGAAAAAATAACATAGATGAACGGATTTGACTGGCAGAAATTAGACTTTAAGAGACAGAGCCATCACAATTCAGGCTAGCCGTCGGTGTATCCATTGAACAAGCCACCAGCTCACACTCTCACCTATAATGCTGGACCACTCCACCCTGCCTTTTTTTAAAAAAAAAATTAATTCTATTTATATGTCAGTCATAGGTCCCTCCCTCCTCTTTTCCTAGTCCTGCCCATCCACCCTTTCACATCCTCCTTCCCTCTATGAAGTCAGTGACAGAGGCAGCCCCTGTTCCCCTTACTTAGGAATCCACATGGAGACTGAGCTGCCAATAGAGTCTTCTGTAATTTTTTAATGTTTATTTTTATATTAATTACAGTTTATTCACTTTGTATCCCAGCTGTAGCCTCCTCTCTTCTCCCCTCCAAATCACACCTTCCTTCCCTCATCTCCTCCTATGCCCCTCTCCAAGTCCACGGATAGGGGAGGTCCACCTCCCCTTCCATCCGACCCTAGCTTATTAGGTCTCATCCGAACTGGTTGCATTGTCCCTTCTTTCCTAAGATTCCCTGCACTCTGCCCAAAGTTTGTTTATGAGTCTTCTTATCTTCTTTTATATAATGCTGGGTAGAGTCTTTCAGAGGCCCTTCGTGGTAGGCTCCTATCCTCTTTCCTGTTTTCTCCTTTTCCAAAGTCTGCCCCATTTTCCTTTCTGAGTGAAAATTGATCACCTTACCCAGGGTCCTCCTTCTCACTTGCCTTCTTTCGGTATTCAGATTTTGTAGGTTTATCCTATATATATGTGTAGTATACACTTATAAGTGAGTATATACAATGTGTGTCTCTCTGTTATGTGATACCTCACTCAGGACTCAGAACTGTTTTCTAGTTCCCACCATTTCCCTATAATTTTTATGATTTCTTTCTTTTTAATTGCTGAGTAGTATTCCATTGTGTAAAAATACCACAATTTCTGTATCCATTCCTTCGATGAGGGACATCTGGGTTGTTTCTGGGGTTTGGCTGTTATGAATAAAGCTGCTACGAACATGGTTAAACAAATGTCCTTGTAGTGTACTTGACCATATTTTAGATATATGCCTAGGAATGGTATAGCTGGATCTTGAGGAAGCGCTATTCCTGATTGTCTGAGAAAGCACCAGATTGATTTCCAAACTGGCTGTACCAGTTTACATTCCCACCAGCAGTGGAGGAGAATTACTCTTTCTCTGCATCCTCTCCAGCACTTATTGTCACTTGAGTTTTTGATCTTAGCCATTCCGATGGGTATATCTATTATGGAGAAGGCTCCATGAGGTGCTGAAAAGAAGGTGTTGTTTGGGTGAAAAGTTCTGAAGACATCTATTAGGTCCATTTGATTTAGGGCCTATGTAAGTGCCCTTATTTCCCTATTTAGCTTCTGTCTAGATGATCTGTCCCTTGGTGAGAGTGAAGTGTAGAAGTTTCCTACTATTAAGGTATTGGGATCAATGTATAATTTAAGCTTTAATAATGTTTTATTTCTTGTATTTGGGGCATAGATGTTCATAACTGTGATGTCTTCCTGGTGGATTTTTCCTTTGATGAGAATGAAGTGCCCCTCCTCATCTTTTTTTATTAATTGTCATTGAAAGTCTATTTTATTACATATTAGGATAGTAACCCCAGCTTGTTTTTTGGGTCTATTTCCTTGAAAAACATTTTTCTACCCCTTTACTCTGAGATAGTGTTTATCTTTGTTACAGAGATGTGTTTTTGTTGGATTGGAGTTTTGCTTCTAGTATCTTCTATAGGGCTGGGATATTGTTTAAATTTAGTTTTGTCACTGAATATTTTGCTTTCTCCATCTATGTTAATTGAAACCTTTACTGGGTACAGTAGTCTTGGTTTGCATCTGTGGTCCCATAAGGTCTGCATGACATCTGACCAGGCCCTTCTGGCTTTCATAGTTTCAGTGGAGAAGTCTGGTGTGATTCTGATAGGTCTACCTTTATGTGTTAGTTGGCATTTTTTTCTTGCTGCCTTTGATATTTTTTTCTTTGTTCTGTAGCTTTAGTGTTTTTACTATGATGTGACGTGAAGAGTTTCTTTTCTGGTCTAGTCTATTTGGTGTTGTGTATGCCTCTTGTATGTTTATAGACATCTCTTTCTTTAAGCTGGAAAATTTTTCTTCTATGATTTTCTTAAAAATATTTTCTGGACCTTGGAGCCTGGACTCTTCTTTTTCATTCATTCTTATTATTCTTACATTTTTCTCTTTCCGTGGCGTCCTTGATTTCTTGGATATTTTGTGCTTGGGACTTTTCCAAATTTACTTTTTGTTTGAGAGAAGTATCAGTTTCAACAAGTATATCTTCAGCAGCTGAGATTCTTTCTCCCATCTCTTGTATTCCATTGGTAATACTTACCTTTGTGGTTACTGATCTTTTCTCTAAGTTCTCCAACTCCAGCGTTTTCTCTGTTTGTGTTTTCTTTATTGATTCTTATTCTATTTTCATGCCTTGCACCATTTCCTTTATCTATTTGAATGTGGATTCCAGTCTTTCTATGATGACTTCTTTTTCTGTTGTTGTTCATTCCCATTCTATATGCCACAAATTGTGCCTCTACTTGTGCCTCTATTTGTTTGGCTGTATTTGCCTGTATATATTTGAGATCTTTGTTCATTTCCTCTTTATTTGCCTCTGTTTCTGTGGCTATTTTTCGGAGAGATTTGTTCTTTTCTTCTTTATGTGTCTGTAATAACTGGATAAGCATAGCTTTAAAGTCATTTTCATGTGTTTCCCATGAATTAAAATATCCATTGATTTTGGGGGTTGCTGGTGGAGTCATGGTGTCCTGATTTTTGTTGTGTGTGTTCTTTTATTTTAATTATTTTTATTTTTATTTATTTTCTTCTTTTTTTAATTAAATTTTTATTTTTATATTAGTTACAGTTTATTTACTTTGTATTCCAGCTCTAGACCCCTTGTTTATTTCTTCCCAATCCTACCTTCCTTCCCCTACCTCTTCCCTACCTCTCTCTAAGTCCTCCTCCCCTTCCATCCAAATCCAGCACATCAGGTCTCCTCAGGACTGGACTGCAATGTTCTTCTCTGTGGCCTAGGAAGGCTGCGCCTTCCTCAAGGGGGAAGGGGAGGTCAAAGAGCCAAACATCAAGTCCATGCCAGAGATAGTCCCTGTTCCCATAATTAGGGAAACTACTTGGATACTGACCTGCCACAGGCTACATCTGAGCCAGGGTTCTAGGTTATATCCCTGCATTGTCCTTGATTGGAGAAACAGTCTAAGAAAAGAGCTCTGTGCCCAGATATAGTTGGTCCTTGTGGCACTCCTTTCCTCTCCAGGTCATACTAACCCCCCTTCTTTCATATGATTCCCCACACTCTGTCCAAGGTTTGGCTATGAGCCTCTGATTTGATACACTGTTAGGTAGAGTATTTCAGGGGCCCTCTGTGATAGGCTCCTGTCCAGTTACTTGTTTTCTCCTATTTCCTATGTCCATCCCATTTGTCTTTCTAAGTGAAGATTGATCATCTTTCCCCAGGTCCTCTTTCTTGCTTATCTTCTTTATGTGTACCCTTCTTTCATATGATTCCCTACACTTTGCCCAATGTCTGGTTATGATTCTCAGTATCTGCTTTGATACACTGCTAGGTAGAGTCTTTCAGAGGCCCTCTACGTTAGGTTCCTGTCCAGTTTCTTGTTTTCTCCAACTTCAAATGTCCATAACATTTGTCTTTCTAAGTGAGGGTTGACCATCTTCCCCCAGGAACTCCTTTTTACCCCAGGACCTCCTTCTTGTTTAGCTTCTTTAGACATACAGATTTTAGCATGTTTATCCTATCTTATAGATCTAGTATCCACATATAAGTGAGTATCATGTGTCTTTCTGCTTTCGGGATACCTCACTCAGGATGATCTTTTCTAGATCCTACCATTTGCCTGCAAAGTTCAGTTTATTCACTTTGTATCCCCCTGAAGCTCCCTCCCTCCTCCCCTCCCAAACACACCCTCCATTTGTCTTCCCTACCCATACTCCTCCTCCAGGCCACTGATAAGGGAGACCCTCCTCCCCTTCCCTCTGATCCTAGTCTTATTAAGAGTGGCTGTATTTTCTTCCTCTGTGGACTGGTAAGGCTGCTCCCTCCTCAGAGGGAGGTGATCAAAGAGCAGGTCAATCAGTTCCTGTCAGAGACAGTCCCTGTTCTAATTTCTATGAACCCACTTGGACACTGAACTGCCATGGGCTACCACTGTGTAGGGGTTCCAGGCCTTCTCCATGAGTAACCCTTGGCTGGAATACCAGTCACAGAAATGACCCCTTTGTCCAGACTTTTTGGATCTGTTGCTCTTCTTGTGGAGTTCCTGTCTTCTCCACATCTTACTATCTCCCACTTCTTTCATAAGATTCCCTGTACTCTACCCAAAGTTTGGCTATGAGTCTCAGCATCTTCCTTGATACCCTGTATGGTAGAGCCTTTCAGAGGCCCTCTGAAAGGGCCTGTCCTGTTCCCTGTTTTCTTCCTCCTCTGAGGTCCATCCTCTTTGCCTTTCTGAATGGAGATTGAGTATCTTAGCTAGAGTCCTTCTTCTTGATTAGCTTCCTTAGGTGTACAGATTTTAGTATGTTCATTCTATATTATATTTCTAGTATCAACTTCTGAGTGAGTATATACACTGTGTATCATTCTGCTCTTGGGATACCTTACTCAGGATGATCTTTCTCAGTTCCTACCATTTACCAGAGAATTTCATGATTTCACTGCTTTGCATTGCTGAGTAATATTCCACTGTGAAGATGTACCACAATTTCTGTATCCAACTGAGGGGCATCTGGGCAATTTTCAGCTTCTGGCTATTTCAAATAAAGCTGCTACAAACATGGTTGAGCAAATGTCCTTGTTGTATATGAGCGTCTTTTGGACATATGTCTAGAAGTGGTATAGCTGGATCTTGAGGAAGCACTATTCCTAATTGTCTGAGAAAGTGTCAGATTGATTTCCAAAGTGCTTGAACAAGTTTACATTCCCACCAGCAGTGGAGGAAGATTACCTTTTCTACACATTCTCTCCAGCATATGTTGTCACTTGAGTTTTTGATCTTAGCTATTCTGATGGGTATAAGGTGAAATCTCAGGGTCATTTTAATTTGTATTTCCCTGATGACTAAGGACGTTGAACATTTTTTTAAGTGTTTCTCTGTCATTTGATATTCCTCTATTGAGAATTCTCTTTAGCTCTGCACCACATTTTTAATTGGATTACTTGATTTGTTGCTGTTTAACTTCTTCAGTTCTTTGTATATACTGGATATTAGCTGTCTGTCAGATATAGGGTTGGTGAAAATCCTTTCCCAATCTGTAGGCAGTCGTTTTGTACTGAGTGTCCTTTGCTTTACAGAAGCTTTTCAGTTTCACGAGGTTCCATTTATTGATTGTTGCTCTTAGAGCCTGTGCTGTTGGTGTTCTATTCAGGAAGTTGTCTCCTGTACCAAGGAATTCAATGCTCTTCCCCAATTTATATTCTAACAGGTTATGGTGTCTGGTTTTATTTTGAGGTCTTTGATCCACTTGGACTTTAGTTTTATGTAGGGAGATAAGTATGGATTTATTTGCATTTTTCTATGTGTAGATATCCAGTTACACCAGCACTATTTGTAGAAGTTTCTATCTTTTTTCCATTGTATGGTTTTGGCATCTTTGTCAAAAATCAAGTATCCATAAGTGTGTGGGTTTATCTGATTCCATTGATCCACCATTCTGTTTTTGTGCCAGCACCATGCAGTTTTTATTACTGTTGCTCTATAGTACAGCTTGGTATCAGGGATGGAGCTACCTCAAGAATATCTCTTATTGTAGAGGATTGTTTTAGCCCTTTACTCTCAGGTAATGTCTATCTTTGTGACTTAGTTGTGTTTCTTGTATGCAACAGATTGTTGGGTCTTGTTTACTCCTCTATTCTGTTAGTCTGTCTTTTAATTAGAGAATTGAGTCCACTGATGTTGAGAGAGATTAATGACTAGTGGCTGTTAGATCCTTTGATTTTGATGTTGGCTGTGGTAGTGTGTTTGTGTTCTTGGCTTCTTTTGAGGTTATTTGTTTCCCGTGTTTTCCTGAATGTAGTTAGTTTTCGTAGGCTGTTTTTTTCATTCTAGTATCTTCTGTAACACTGGATTTGTGTATAGGTATTGTTGAAATTTGTTTTTGTCATTGTTTTCTCTGTCTATGAGGACTGAGAGTTTTGCTGGGTACAGTCGCCTGGGCTGACATCTGTGTTCTCTTAGGTTCTGCATGATATCTGTCCAGGCCCTTCTGGCTTTCATAGTCTCTGTTGAGAAGTCAGGTGTAATGCTGATGAGTTTGGCATTATATGTTACTTGGCTGTATTCCCTTGCCGCTTTTAGTATTTTTGTAGTTGTGGTTGTTCTGTATACTTACTGTTTTGATTATTATGTGTCAGGAGGATTTTCTTTTCTGGTCTAATTTATTATGTGTTCTGTAGGCTTCTTGTATGCTTACAGGCCTCTCCTTTAAGTAGGGGAAATTTTCTCCTATTATTTTGTTGAAAATATTTTCTGTGCCTTGGAAGAGTGAATCTTCTTTTTCCTCTATTCCTATCATTCTTAGGTTTTGTCTTGGATTTCTTGGATAATTTGTGTTAGGAAATTTTTAGATTTAACATTTTCTTTGACAGATACATTGATTTCTTCCATTGTATCTTCCACACCTGAAATTCTTTTTTCCATCTCTTGACGTCTGTTGGTTATGCTTAGATCTGTAGTTCCTGTTTCCTTTCCTAAGTTCTTCCTTTCCATGATTTCCTCCATTTGAGTTTTCTTTAATTTTTCCAATTCTATCTTCAGATCTTGAACCTTTTTGTTGATTTCCTTCACATGTTTGACTGTATTTTTCTGTTTACCTTTAGTTCCTTCACTTGTTTGAGCATTCCTCTGTTTCTTTTATTTCTTTCAGTGATTTAATCATTTCTTCTCTGAAAGCCACAAACTGATTGCATTTTCCTGTATTTCCTTTCCAATGGCCATAATCTGTTTGATTTTATCTTCCTCTAATTCTTTACACATTTTATTTGTTTCCTCTACTAACCTCTTCGTAAGCACAGATGTAAGGTCATCTTCTTTAATTTCACTTATGTTAGGGTGTCCAGTGCTACTAGCCCCTGGATACCTGAATTCTGGGGATGCCATACTGCTTTGCTTTTTGTTGGTTGTGCTTTTACACTGGCCTCTGCCATCTGGCTATCTCAGGTGTTGTCTGTTATTTTCTGGTGCCTAGTGGAGTCATGGGGTGGGAGAATCCCCTTGGTAGAGTTCTGAAGGAGATAGCCTCAGCTTTTTTAGTATAGTCAACTGAATTGTGGTGCTTCTCAGGAATCGTCACAGCTCACCACAGGCATATGGACCTGTGTGGTTACTGTGGTGTTCAGGATTGCTCTCCTCTCATCAAGAGAAGTCCTGGAGATGGCTGTCTTGCTGCTCGGTTTCTTGCTCTGAATTTATTGAGGTACAGCTGTTGCTGTTAAGTTGTACTTACTGGGCGCAGCCCTTGTGAAGAATGGAGTCCTGGTGTTTCAACAGTTTTGCTAGAGATAACTGGACGCATCTTGAAGCAGTATCTGAGGTTGCTCCAATGGCTCTCAGGCTTTTGTAGGTCTGAAGTTGGAGCGGTGTGCCCCAGTACCCGAGCATTAATCAGTGGCAGGTAAGCACAGCACTTATGTGTGCAGTGGAAGGCCAGAGCTTAGGGCCTGTGGGAACCCAGAAATTTTTCTGGACCTGGGTGTCCTGAGGTTTGGAACTGCTGTTTTCCCCAAGTCTGTGGTGTTTGGGGGTCTGCAGGTCCATCTGGGATGGCAAATAGAGCAAGCAGGCACAGGTCGTGGTTCCACCTTGTTGGCGACTGAGTGACTGGGTGCCTGGGCACCTGGGTGCTTGCAGCAACCTTGGGACTTTTCCATGGAACTATTTTTTTGGGGGGAGGGGCAGGGGTGTCAGCTGAGTGATCCGAGGTCAGACCTGCTTTTCCCCTCACTGTGGGCTTCCACCTGACAGAGAAACTCAGTCTCTGGTGCCCTGGGGCCCTTAGTTCTGTCTGGGATGATGAGTCAGGTGCACAGGCAGGATTCTGTGCTGGAGGTTAATCACTTCACTTTGGGCTGGCACCTGGACATCCACTGGCCATGGGTCTTTTTCCAGGGATTGTCTGGGTGACCTAAGGTTGGTCCCAATCACTTCCTGTACCGTGGGGTTTTCTTTCTACTGGAAATCCAGTGCTTGGTGTGTGTGCCCCACAGTTCAATCTGGGACATTGATCAGAGCACGCCAGTGGCAAGTGACTCTGGGCTGGCACCTGAGCATCTGGCGGGACCTGGGAACTGTTCTCCAGTTTAGCTGGGTAATCTGAAACTGATTGAATCCACACAGTGGGGTTTCCTCTCACCTGGGAAACACAATTGCTGGTGTTTTAGGATCCAGAGTATTGTCTGCTGGTCACTGTGCAGATCCTGCTGTGCTGCTGATCAGAAAGATTGTCCTCCAGGTACTACCATCTTGGATTTCCTGTTGGGTGTGTTCTTACACCAACCTCTAGCCATCTGCTTATCCATAATTTTCACTGTTTGTTCCTGAAGTCTGTACTTCAGACTGGGTCCATCTTTCTCTGGTGTCTGGAGTATTGTTCAGGAAGATGAGAGAGTTCCACTGGTTTGAGAGTGTGTGTTGATGTTCAGCTGTACTGAAGGGAGCAGGAGCCAATGGCACAGAATCACAATTGGGGGAAAACAAGTGTGTGCATGTGCATGGAAGTGTGTCTTAAAGAAGAGAATGCTAGAGAGTGTAGGTGCTTGGAATGTGGATGAGGGGAGCAGGCTCAGGAGGGGCTTCAGATACTAGCACTTGTTAGAGGGCACAGTCTGCAGGCACAGTGTGCCTGTCCTAATTTCTGGAATCCTCAGTGGTCTACAGTCCTGTCATGCTGTCATTCTGGCATTCAGATCTGTCTGGGTTGCAGGAGTTGTTTGCCTCAATTTCACTGGTAGACCTGCAGAGCAGGAGCTTCAATTCTGTTCCAAGAAACCCTATGTTATCACAGAACTTGGGTGCTGGTGTTGCAGTCCACTGGGAGTCCAGTCACCACAGCAGAACTAAGAGGCTGCTGGAGCAAATGCTTTCTGGAAACCCCTGGTGAGCTGTAGACCTGGTTATCCTGGTGGTGTCTCTGGCACCATGCTCTGTGCTAGGAGTTGTGGACACTGTGCCCTCGGCACTGCACTCTGTGGTGGGTGCTATGGTCAGCCTCTGCAGCCTCTACCTCTGGGAAGGAGGAAGAAGAGAGGCCTGTTATAGGGAAATGCCTGGGGTTTGAGTATTCTGTGTCTCAAATCTCAAGCAGGGAGTTCTGTGCTTGGGGCAGCCATCACTGTGCTCTGTGCTAGGAGCTGCACACATTGCTGACCACCTGCCCTGCCGTGGCTACTGCCTCTGCCTATTAAAGGGGAAGCATCTGGAAATTGAGTCCCCCCAGGAGAAGTCCACAGAGATGTCCGTGGTTGACCTGTATCCTATTGGTCTCAGTTCAAGGTTTGTATCCTTTCTCCCCAGAAGCCTCAGGGTCATTGTTTTGGGTTCAGCTGCTCCTCCACTCACCAATTTCGGAGTTTCAGATACTCTGCCCCTCAGATACAGTATCTGCTGGTCGCCGCCATCTTGAACCTCCGAGTCTCTTGTTATTAATAACCTGATAACACTGTTGCCATTCCTCATCTGCTGTATCTTTCTTCCCTCCTGACCCTTTCACATCTTCATAAAAGAATTGGTTGCTTTCATCCTGTTGTGCTGTCTCAGTAGTACACTATCCCAGAACATATTTCTGAGAGGAAGATTTATTATTTGCTTTGGCTTAGAGGTTTGATGTTTATGAAATTTCACAATAATGAAAGCTCATATTTCTCATAAAGTGACAAATGGCTGTACTAACTAACTTTATTTTGTAAATAATATGTTATTGTGTTTAATAAAAAAGCTAGATATTGACTTCTTGATTTCACCATGTAGTAACTGATGATAGTTAACAACTTCTTAAGCCCTCATTGACGACTTCTTTTCCTAATTGATAGTCATTTTGTCCGTAAAAACCTTTTATGTTTTTATTTATGGGAACTTTTAGATAAATATTTATTATAAATATTATGTTCTTTTTGCAATTTTCTGATAGTCATAGAGTTTAGTTTTTATGATTTCTGCTTGGCTTTTGGGTTATATGCTTTAAAAATACATCCATTTTTGAGAAACTTGTTCACACTGACTGCCTACATTTCCTGAATCCCCAAGATGCTTTAATCCACTGTAATACTGATTTCTCTCATTGCTGCTGCTGCCATTGTAAAGGCCATCAATGGAAAGTGAGCATATCTTTCACAAGACACTCTTTTCCTGCAGATTTACTTGACACTGTTCAAGCTCATTCTGCCCTGGTTCTTTACAGACTTCTTAACTCAAATCTCTTAGTTGTTGACTCTCCTTACATTTTAGCCAAAGAAACTTAACACTTCTCATATTACACAAACTCTGACTTGTAGCTACTGGTCTGATGCTGTTTTGATGATTGAACACCAGGGTGAGGATATGATTCCCTTACCACCATCCAGAGCATCAATACACCAGTATCCTGCCCTAATAATTCTTCTTTTCCTCCTTCCACTATTCTCTGAGATATGTAGATAAGAAAGCATCCAGAAGGATTGTTTTTAAGGCTGGGCTGGTGTCTGATGATATGAATGTTAAAGTTCTCCCTATTCAGATAATGGAACATCATTCTGCTTGCTGCTCTCACCTTCCCCTGAAGTCCTGATCTCTGTCATGAGATCTTAACCACAACTCAGTCTTTCTACTCAAGCTTCTAATCAGCTTGTTCAGTGTCTCACAGTCTCTCTACTCAGCATCCATCTCAATTTTAAATCTGACTGTGTCTGTACCCATTTCAGATATTCCTGAAGCCTAGCATCAACACAACGTCAAAATCCAAAACATGGATTTTTTTTTATCATGTCTTACTACAGTGTTTTGACTAACATTTTTATCCTGTCTTATCAGAATGGTTTTCTTTTAATTTTATTTTTATATGTATTAATTAGTTTATTCACTTTATATCCAAGCTTTAGCTCCCTCCCTCATTCCCTTCCAATCCCACACTCCCTCTCTCATCTCCTCCCATGCCCCTCTCCCAGTCAAGTGATATGGGAAGTCCTCCTCCCCTTCCATCTGACCCTAGCCTATCAGGTCTCATCAGTACTGGCTGCATTGTCTTCTTCTGTGGCCTGGTAAGTGACTGATTCTGCCTCCCTTTCTTTTGTGACATTTTAAACTTTAGGTTATCTATGTATTCTCTGTGGGCTCCCTCATCCCTGTAATGCCTTCATAAACCTGTTCTTTCTTAGGCCCTCTTTCTAGCTCTCACACAGCACTATGACAATGTGTGGCTGGACACTGTTCTCAGAGGAGCAGATTGCCTAGATATGTTACATAGTCTATCAATAACTGTTGAATTTAGAATAAATACAATGCCAAGCATTCCCATACAAAAGTTAATTCTTTTACACCACTAACTTTTATTTCACATACTTTTGACCAATTTGTATATATAATTTGTTACATAAATCTCACCTTATTTATTTTACTTTCCAAAAAACTGTTTTATATCAATATTTCTTTGTTATTTTTAAATGTCTTAGTATTTAAGTTAAGGTTTTGATGCATGTTGGTTTGTTTTTGTCTTGAGTGTTCCTTCTTTTAAATATTTGATGCTTATCTTTTTGCTAAGCAGCTATATGAGTGAGTATGTGCCCTCTTCTATCCTAAGCTATCAGTTCCACCCCCAGCAAGGAATAGGCTGTCCTGTTGGACAACAGAATTCCAGTGTGCAATATAAGGGTAATGGATAAAATATCATTTTAAGGGGGTAATTGTCAAAAAAGTAAATTTTTTTTCTGTCTAATATTTTTACCTTGTATTACTTTTTCAGTTTTAAAGTAATGAAATAACAAATGAGAATGTTTATACTTGTACTTTTGATAACTGAGTTTTATTCATTAGGTAATATCTGATTAGCATGTTTTAATTTTTGTATTTATTTATAGTTTTTAAAATGCAACACATAGCTATAAAATTTGCAAACTATGCAGGCCACATTCTTCCCTTCCTTGTAGACAAATAAAGTAGCTTTATATTCTAGAAAATGTTTGTAAATAAGTGAACTTTACCATTTTGTTTATTTTAATTTCCATGCATTTATAATGCTCCTATATAGTATATGTTAATGCCTGGTTATTTATTATATAAGAAATAACGTTTACACATTAACTACAACTTATTTCAAAATTAGGAGACTCATATCTGTCTAACCTTAGCTTATTTGCATTATAATCTGCTATTTAGACAATATCTTAAGGCTTGATTTCATTTTCTTTCTGTTTGCTGGTTCATTTCTTCCTAATCCTTACTTTTAATCTTTCATTTTATACTGACTTTGACTCTTATAAGCAGCTATCACTGGAATTTGTGGCTCAGAGAAGATTTAAGTATTCTTAAGGTCATTTGAACATAATATGGTACACTCACTCTACCTCAGATTCTGAAAATATGTCATATAACTTTAAGTTTGAAGGCGAATATATCCAACAATTCAGGCAACACAACTGCAGAATGAGGCAAACACAAAATAAAGCAAACAAGAAGTATTACTCCAAATAGCTAAGCTTTCACTTTGTTGAATAATATTAATCTTTGATTACTGTAAGAAATAAATGAATATTTTAAAACTAAATTAGTAATTCCAATTATGTCATTAATTATTTTATTACACTGAATTTAACAAAGCAAAATAATCACTATAGGAACCCAAGGAAGAGTACAGATAAAATTAAAATACCAGAACATGGAGGCATAGAGGCACCAGAATGAATAATATCAGAAACAACAAAGCAACTCCACATTCTTGACAAAATATTTTTGAGTATGTTTTTAATTACTTGCATTTTCTTCTTCTTCTTCTTCTTCTTCTTCTTCTTCTTCTTCTTCTTCTT
>NW_026592548.1:1736743-1779397 GCF_907164565.1 Psammomys obesus
TTCTTCTTCTTCTTCTTCTTCTTCTTCTTCTTCTTCTTCTTCTTCTTCTTCTTCTTCTTCTTCTTTCTTCTTTTTAACATCTCAACTACAATTTCCCCTCCCTCTTCTCCTCCAAGCCTCACCTCAGCACCTCCCTCTTCCTCATTGTCATCCACCCCTCCTCTCTTTGGATTCAGAAACAGGCAGTTCTCCCATGATATCAACCAAACATGGAATATCAAGTTGCAGTAATACTAGATCCCTTCCCTCATATTAAGGTTGTACAAGGAAACTCAGTAGGAGAAAAGGGGTCCCAAAAGCTGGCAAAAGAGTCAGAGAAACCCTGTGTTCCCACTATTAGGAGTCCCACAAGAAGACCAAGCTATATAACTGTAACATATGTGCAGAGGGCCTAGGTCATCCCCATTCATGCTTCCTGGTTGTCAATTCAGTCTCTGTGAGGTCCTATGAGCCCAGGTTAATTGATTCGGTGTGTTTTCATATCATTTTAAAGGGGTAATTGACAAAAAGTGAAATTTCTTCTCTAATATTTTTACCTTGTATTATTTTTTCAGTTTTAAAGTAATTAAAGAACAAATGAGAACATATATACTTGTACTTTTGATAACTGAGTTTGATAACTGGTGTCCTATATGTCTATGTCTCCTATAATCCTTCTCTCTCTTGAGCAGGATTCCTTGAGCCCTGCCTAGTGTTTGGCTGTGTTCTCTGTACTTGTTTCCATCATTTACTGGATGAAGCCTCTCTGATGACAATTGGGCTAGGCATCCATCTTTCAGTATAGCAAAATATTAGGCATCATTTCATTGACATTTTTTTGCCTGCCTTATTTAATTGTAACCTAGGTTTCTGAGCTATCCAATCTTTGGGCCCTGTCCCTCTAGGCACTGTTATCGGTGGGCTCCCCTTTATGGCATGGGTCTAATGATGGGCGAGTCATTGGTTGACTTCTACTGAAATTTCTGTTCATTCTTTACTTCAGCATATCTTGTACACAGACAAATTATAGGTCAAAGGTTTTATAGCTGGATTGATGTCCAATCCCTCTGCTGGAAGTCTTGTATGGTTGCAAGAGATGGCCAGTTCAGGCTCTATACCCCTCATTGCTAGAAGTCTTAGTGAGAGAGTCATCCTCATAGATTCCTAGGAAGTTCCATCGCACTAGGTTTCTAGCTCATCTGTGGGTTAGTGTGAACATTTTCTATGCCTAGAATTTTAAAGCTATGGAAATCTATAACACAAAAGATATGATTCTTCATGGAAATCAACAGTGGAAAATGACCATGCCAGGCTAGCAATGTTTGTCTAGGACGTTAAAGCCAATGTAGAGAATGGCACACCTAATCATTTATGTTTGTTTTTTTTTTTTAAACTAGAACTATTTCTTCATGAATCTTATTACACAATGCAATGGGCACTGTTAAATAAGTGAGGAAGGGAGAGGAGGAACAAACTTTATTCAAAAAACCTTCAGATGTTGCATATAGATGATTCTGTTTAAAAGTAAGATTGTCGTAGCTTTTAAAGTTGTACATGAGCTAATAAAATAGGTGACATGTTTAGTTTTAAATATGTGTTGAATGTCTGAATAAATGATAAGGGAAGACTATCCTTAGGTCAGGCAGCCACATGAATATTCACTTCTGTGCAGTTTGAAAACATTGGAACATGTTTTCTTTTCTCTGCATGTGGCACAGTTTCTTCTGTTAAGTTTATTCTTTAGGGATACAGATAGAATACAAAGCCCAGCTAAATTTAGAACATATATTCCTCAACAGTAAGTAAATAAAATAGAATCTCTATATTTGCAAAGGCTTACTTATACACACATACATGCATGCACACACACACACACACACACACACACACACACACTTTACATGAATTTGTAGCTAGAAATGAAAAGAAAGAGTGGTGATTCTCTAAAGATGTCTGTTATCTTTATTGTTTTAATGGTCACTTTGCTTCAGTAGAATTTTCAGTACAAAAATTGTTGGTAGCTTGATTTGGTTTTGGTATGACAATAAAGGTAATATTTTTAATGTTCACCAAAAGCATTACTTTGCTAAAGGATTCAGGTAGACAGAAACCTTTATAGGTCTTGATTGTTAATTTCCATTACATTAAGAGACACACATGATGTTAGTAATACATAATTTTAAGTAATCCTAGGAAGACATTTTCAGAGAGGCTTTACTGGGGGTGAACACCCATTCTGAATATATGAGAAACCAGTCATAGGCAGAACTCTGGACTGAATGAAAAAAGAAAAAGGAAAAGCTAACTAGGCACAGGGGTTTATTCTGTGCTTTCTGTGTGGTATCTTGCACCTAGTTTTTCCATCCTCGCTGCCTTTCTTGCCATGAAGGACTGCTTTACCCTGACCTTTGAGACAAAATAATTCCTTTTGATTTTCAGTTGCCTTGCCAGGTAATTTTTGCCCAAAAATAAGAAATGGAACTAATACAAATATTGAAACAAAACAAAATAAAGCCAGATATTCAAGCCTGTTGAAATGAAAGTGCCAAAGTTATATTTATTTAAAATATTTCTGAACATATTGAAATGCAATACTGTTTTTTTCTTTTAACATATTTATTGGAGAAATTATAATAATAGATATTCTAAAGTTAAACTAACCATGCATTCCTGGAATAGACTTATATTGATTATGACATAAATATTTATACCTGGCTGGATTGAGTTTGCTAATATTTTATTCATGATATTTCAACTAAGTTTATGAGTAAAATTAGACTCTTATTTTTCTCATATATCTCTTGTCTTGTTCTTTGATATGAAGGTTAACAGAGACTTCATATTAACTGGGAAAATATTCTCTTTTCCCTCTTTTTTTCATCTATGTCTTCATTTCTCATTTTCTTTTCCTCTCTTTCTTTTCTCTATAATCATTTATGTAAATAGATCATCTGAAGCATATAGGCTTAGTTTATATTTTGTAGTTGTATTTATTGATAGATATTGTTTAATTTGTTGAGAAATATTTTGAGCTATTAAATAACTGTGTTTAATAATTCCTAATTCTAGTTGCTCTTTGACTATATATTTTGTTTGTTTTCCAAAGAATATTGCATTCACTTTATATTTTCATGTTTAGAAAAAGACTGTCTTTGGTATACAAGAGGGCTTCTGATTTTTTTGAGTTGATTTTGTATCCTGCCACTTTGCTGAAGGTGTTTATCAGCTGAAGAAGTTCTCTGGTTGAATCTTTGGGTTCGCTCATGTATACTATCATATCATCTGCAAATAGTGACACTTTGACCTCTTCCTTTCCGATTTGTATCCCCTTGATCTCCTTTAGTTGTCTTATTGCTCTGGCTAGGACTTCAAGTACAATGTTAAAGAGATATGGAGAGAGTGGGCAGCCTTGTCTTGTCCCTGATTTCAGTGGGATTGCTTTAAGTTTCTCTCCATTGAGTTTGATGTTGGCTATAGGCTTGCTGTATATTGCCTTTACTATCTTTAGGTATGTGCCTTGTATCCCTGATCTCTCCAAGACTTTAAACATAAATGGGTGTTGGACTTTGTCAAATGCTTTTTCAGCATCTAAGGAGATGATCATGTGGTTTTTCTCCTTCATTTTGTTTATGTGGTGGATTACATTGATGGATTTCCGTATGTTGAACCACCCTTGCATTCCTGGGATGAAGCCTACTTGATCATGGTGGATGATATCTTTGATGTGTTCTTGGATTCGGTTTGCAAGTATTTTATTGAGTATTTTTGCATCAATGTTCATAAGAGAGATAGGTCTGAAGTTCTCTTTTTTGGTTGGATCTTTGTGTGGTTTAGGTATCAAAGTGACTGTGGCTTCATAGAATGAGTTTGGTAGTGTTCCTTCTGTTTCTATTTTATGGAATAGTTTGAGGAGAATTGGTGTTAGTACTTCTTTGAAGGTCTTGTAGAATTCTGCGCTGAAGCCATCTGGTCCAGGGCTTTTTTTGGAGGGGAGACTGTTAATGACTGCTTCAATTTCCTTGGGAGATATAGGACTATTCAGTCTTTCTACCTGATCTTGACTTAATTTTGGTAGATGGAATCTGTCAAGAAAGTTATCCATTTCATTTAGATTTTCAAATTTTGTGCCATATAGGCTTTTGTAGTATGACCTAATAATCGTTTGGATTTCCTCAGTGTCTGTAGTTATGTCCCCATTTTCCTGTCTGATTTTGCTGATTTGTATGGTTTCTCTCTGCTTTTTAGTTAGTTTGGCTAAGGGTTTGTCTATCTTGTTGATTTTCTCAAAGAACCAGCTTTTTGTTTCATTGATTCTTTGGATAATTTTATTTGTTTCTAATTGATTGATTTCTGCCCTTAGTTTGATTATTTCCAGCCGTCTGCTCCTCTTGGGTGTATCTGCTTCTTTTTTTTCTATACCAAAGACAAAAAGGCCGAGAAAGAAATTAGGGAAACAACACCCTTCACAATAGCCACTAATAACATAAAGTACCTTGGTGTGACTCTAACCAAGCAAGTGAAAGACCTGTTTGAGAAAAACTTCAAGTCTTTGAAGAAAGAAATTGAAGAAGATCTCAGAAGATGGAAAGATCTCCCGTGCTCATGGATTGGTAGGATTAACATTGTGAAAATGGCCATCCTGCCAAAAGCAATTTACAGATTCAATGCAATTCCCATCAAAATACCAACTCAATTCTTTACAGACCTTGAAAAAAAGATTCTCAGCTTCATATGGAGAAACAAAAAACCCAGAATCTCCAAAACAATTCTGTACAACAACAGATCATCTGGAGGTATCTCCATTCCCGATCTCAAGCTGTACTACAGGGCAACAGTAATAAAAACTGCATGGTATTGGCATAGAAACAGAAAGGAGGATCAATGGAATCGCATAGAAGACCCAGAAATAAACCCACACACCTATGAATACTCAATATTTGACAAAGAAGCCAAATCCATTCAATGGAAAAAAGACAGCATCTTCAACAAATGGTGCTGGACCAACTGGATGTCTACATGCAGAAAAATGAAAATAGACCCATATTTATCACCCTGCACAAAACTAAAGTCCAAGTGGATCAAGGACCTCAACATAAAACCAGATACTCTACATCAGCTGGAAAAAAAAGTGGGAAACAGCCTAGAACTCATTGGCACAGGAGACAACTTCCTGAACAGAACACCAACAGCACAGGCTCTAAGAGCAACAATCAATAAATGGGACCTCATGAAACTGAAAAGCTTCTGTAAAGCAAAAGACACTGTCATCAAAACAAATAGACAGCCTACAGATTGGGAAAGAATCTTCACCAACCCTTTATCTGACAGAGGGCTAATATCAAGTATATATAAAGAACTAAAGAAGCAGAAAAGCAACAAACCAAGTAATCCACTTAAAAAATGGGGAACAGAGCTAAACAGAGAATTCTCGAAAGAGGAACATAGAATGGCAGAGAAACACTTAAAGAAATGCTCAACCTCATTAGCCATTAGGGAAATGCAAATCAAAACGACCCTGAGATTTCACCTTACACCCATCAGAATGGCCAAGATGAAAAACTCAAGTGATAGCACATGCTGGAGAGGTTGTGGAGAAAAGGGAACCCTCCTCCATTGCTGGTGGGAATGTAAACTGGTTCAACCACTCTGGAAGTCAATCTGGCGCTTTCTCAGACAACTAGGAGTAGTGCTACCTCAAGACCCAGCTATACCACTCCTAGGTATATACCCAAAATTTGCTCAAGTACACAACAAGGACATTTGTTCAACCATGTTCGTAGCAGCTTTATTTGTAATAGCCAGAACTTGGAAACAACCCAGATGTCCATCAACGGAGGAATGGATACAGAAATTGTGGTATTTTTACACAATGGAATACTACTCAGCAATCAAAAAGGAGGAAATCATGAAATTTGCAGGCAAGTGGTGGGATCTAGAAAAGATCATTCTGAGTGAAGTATCCCAGAAGGAGAAAGACAAACTTGGTATATACTCGCTTATATAGACCTACAAGACATGATAAACATAATGAAATCTACACACCTAAAGAAGATAATCAAGAAAGTGGACACAGGCGAAGGTGATTAATCCTCATTTAGAAAGACAAATGGGATGTGCCTTGAACTTATGACAGGAGTCTACCACAAAAGGCATCTGAAAGACTCTACCTAGCAGTGTTTCAAAGCAGACACTAAGACTCATAACCAAACCCTCGGCAGAGTGCAGGGAATCATATGAAAGAAGGGAAGTTAGTATGATATGGAAAGGATAGGAGCTCTACAAGGACCAAATATATCTGGGCACAGGGTCTTTTCTGAGACTGAAACTCAACCAAGGACCATCTATGGATATAACCTAGAACTTCTGCTCGGATGTGGCCTGTGGTAGCTCAGTAACCAAGTAGTTTTCCAAAGTAAGGGGGACACGGACTATTTCTAACAGGATCTCAAGGGCAGGCTGTTTGACACCTCCCCCCAGGGGAGGAGCAGTCTGTTAGGCCACAGAGGAGGACTTTGCAGCCAGCCCTGAAGATACCTGATAAAACAGGGACAGATGAAAGGGGAGGAGGTCCTCCCCTATCAGGGGACTTGGAAAGGGGCAGGGAGGAGACCAGGGAGGGAGTGTGGGGTTGGGGAGGGAATGAGGGAGCGGGATACAGCTGGGACACGGAGTTAAGAAAATGTAACTAAAAAGAAAAAATAAAAAAAAAAAAAAAAAGAAAAAAAAAAAAAAAAAAAAAAAAAAAAAAAAAAAAAAAAAAAAAAAAGAAAAAGACTGTCATAACAGTTGTAGGAGCATTTCTATGCAAATACTTGGACATTCTATAGATAGGAAGGATGGCAGCAATACAAGATTGGTAGAAGCCTTGTTTTGTTATCACTTTTTTTTGGCAAATGTGGAGGGAGGCTCAGGTTGGATACTTACTCTCAATTTTACTTCTTTACCTATATCTCTGGAAATGGTGGTCTTTTGTAACTTATTGAAATGATTTATTTAAAGTATTAGACGTAGTACCTTGCAGGAAGAGGATTCAGTGCATGAAAGTTTGGCCTCTTTTTTGTATCAGAATTTATAGATCTCTATTCTATGAATGCTCTTCAATACTCTTTTTATCTATATAATATTTCACCACCACTAAAAAAAATTATTGCTATGTTTATTTTATTTATACTTTATTACATAGAATAATTTATATATTTCAAATGTTGATCTAATAGATGAAAGAAAAATGTGTTTAAACAATTAGTAAAGAAACTTGACAAAAAAGAGTTTTTTCTAACCTTGAATGAATTTTAAGAACTCCCAACTTGATACAATCTTAGCAGCATTCTAAGACAGGAAGGTCAGAAGAAGAATTTCTCCATCCATTTTTTTTTAAATTTTGAGATTATAATATAATTACATCATTTCCACTTTCCCTTTCCTCCCTCCAAACCTTCCTGTATATCCTTTCTGGCTCTTTCAAATTCATGGCCTCATTTTTTTTTTTTTACTTTTTTAAAATATTAATTACAGTTTATTCACTTTGTATCCCAGCTGTAGCCCCCTCCCTCATTACCTCCCAATCCTACCCTCTCTCCCTCATCTCCTTCCATGCCCCTCTCCAAGTCCACTGATAGCAGATGTCCTCCTCTCCTTCCATCTGACCCTAGCTTATCAGGTCTCATCAGGACTGCCTGCATTGTGGACTGGCAAGGCTGCTCCCCACTCAGTGGGGGCGGACAAAGAATCAACCACTGAGTTCATGTCAGAGACAGTCCCTGTTCCACTTACTAGGGTACCCACTTGGATACTGAGCTGCCATGGGTTACATCTGTGTAGGGGCTCTAGGTCCTCTCCATGCCAGGACCTTAACTGGAGTATTAGTCTCAGAAAAGACCCCTGTGCCCAGATATGTTGGTTCTGTTGCTCTCTTTTTGGAGCTCCTGTCCCCTCCAGGTCTTCCTATCTCCCCTTCTTTCATAAGATTCCCTGTACTCTGCTCAAAGTTCAGTTATGAGTCTCAGCATCTGCTTCTATACACTACTGGGTAGTCTTTCAGAGGCCATCTGTGGTAGGCTCCTGTCCTGTTTCCTGTGGCCTCATTTTTATTGATTATTTTTACATGCATATATATGCATGTATATTTTCTAAGTATAACTTTCTCAGTCTGTAAAATGTTATTTATTTGTGTGTATGTTTTCAGGGATGACCATTTGGCATTGGATAACCAATTAGTGTATCTTCCCTGGAGAAGGCTATTTCTCCCATCTCGGCATCCCTTAATTGCCTGTAGTTCTTTGTGTAGCTATGAGGCCTTGTGGGATTTTCTTCATTTAGTTTGTGATGTCTATTTCCACTGTCCTTGTTCAGCTCATGTTGAGGCAATCATGCTAGTGAGTGCTGCAGAATATTTAATCCCGTTGTGAACCCTGAGATTGTGAACTGTAAAAATCTGTTTATTTGTTGTGGTTGAGCCCTAACACATATTTTTAATCCAAGAACTGTCTGTTTATTGTAAACAGGTGATTATGATGTGGCTTAGACCTAGCACATACCTTTAATCCTAGAGCTTTCTGTACACAGTATACACTAAAGCTAATCCTAAATCAAGAGGCAGAGCAAGTAAACAGCTGACAGGGATTAACATGAAAGAGGGACTTTGAGAGGAGGGTATTTAAGACTGTGTGGAAAAAAACAAGAAGCTTTTTAGCTCTTTGGCTCTTGAACTCTTTAGCTCTTTGGGTTTTAGCTTTTTGCCTTTTTCTTCTGGGCTTTCAGATGAGCTGAGTAGAAGCCCTTTTCTTCTGGAATGTAAGCTAAGTGGATCAGGTGGGTGCTTTCTCTGCCTCTCTGAGCTAACAAGTTTTCTAGCATCTGTCTCTCTCCTGAGTCTTTATTGGTAAAATCGAATGGGTGAGATTTTCATTATTTAAAACAAGGGAGATTTTATGGGTGTAGTTTCTGACATTAACAGGATCCATACTCTCATGGCAAACTCCTCAACCTCTGTCTCTTAGAGTGTTTCCATCCCCTCTTCTATAATATTAGCTGAGCATTGCATGCCAGAGTGTATTGTAGATGTATCCAATTGGAACCTGATTCCACAACTCTGGGTTATAATTGCTTATGGTTTTCTGTAATGGTCTCTGTCTAGTTCAAGAAGAGCTTTTCCTCATAAGAGATGAGGACTACACTTATCTGAGGGTATAAGAATAAACATTTAGAATATCACTAGGAATTCTGCTCGTTTCATAAAGTGGTAGGTTTAGGTTCTTCTCCAAGAGCCAAGATTCTCAAGCCCTGAGAAGTTGACTAAGTTTCCAATACCAGGCATGGTTTTCCTCTTATTGAGCAAGGCTTAAGTATAATTAGAGAGCTATTGTTTATCATTAAGGTATGCATACCACCACTGTGCTTTTACATTTATCATGTCATGTTGGTCACTGATGCAGTTATTAGGTTTCATGGCTGAGTAGGACTGTTGGTTGCTTCACTTCTTTGGAAACTTGCATGATGTCTTCTGGTACCATGAAAGTTAGTCAGAGGAAGACTGTTTTATTTAAAGTTTTAGAGTACACTCTGAATGTTTGGTTTAATTTGGTTTTGTTTGGGACATATTCTAAGCTGACCTAGAACTTGTGGTCCTTCTTCCTCAGACTTCCGAATGCTAGAATTTCAGATATATACCACAATATTTGACAATTTTTTTAGAGGAAATTTATAAAGCAATTTATAATTATTAGAATTCAAATAACACTTGTATTAAAACATGCATGTATTTCTAAACAGGCTTAAAAGATCCTATTCTATCAGAAAATTGATTAATAGTTGAAAATGAACTAAATACATCTATTGTGTCTGACTAAATTTATCCAGAAGAAATTATTTTCTTTCATATATACTAAATATTATCAGCTTCTATGTTCTTTTTTTAAATTTTTTTATTAATTACACTTTATTCATTTTGTATCCCCCCATAAGCCCCTCCCTCCTCCCCTCCCGATCCCACCCTCCCTCCCCTTTCTGCATGCTTTCTACTCCCCAAGTCCACTGATAGGGGAAGTTCTCCTCTTCTTTCTGATCTTAGTCTATCAGTTCTCATCAAAAGTGGCTGCATTATCCTCTACTGTGGCCTGATAAGGCTGCTCCCTCCCTCAGGGGAAAGTGATCAACGAGCAGGCCAATCAGATTATGTCAGAGGCAGTCCCTCTTCCCATTACTATGTAACCCACTTGGACACTGAACTGCCATGGGCTACATCTGTGCAGGGGTTCCAGGTCATCTCCACGAATAGTCCTTGGTTGGAGTATGGGTCTCTGGGAAGTTCCCTGTGTTCAAATTTTCTTGTTCTGTTGCTCTCCTTGTGGAGTTCCCGTCCCCTCCAGCTCTTACTATTTCCCACTTCTTACATAGAATTCCATTCACTCTGCCCATCAGTTGGCCATCAGGATCAGCATCTGCTTTGACGGTCTATACTGCAGAAGCTTTCAGAGGCCCTCTGTGGCAGGTTTCAAGGTTGTTTCCTGTTTTCTTCTGGCTTTCAGAGGCCCTCTGTAGCAAGTTCCGAGGTTGTTTGATATTTTCTTTACTTCTGATGTCCATCCTCTTTGCCTTTCAGGATGTGATTGAACATTTTATTTAGGGTCCTCTCTTTTGCTTAGTTTGTTTAGATGTACAGATTTTAGTGGGTTTATTCTATATTGTATGTTTATATGAGTGAGTATATACCATGCGTGTCTTTTTGCTTCTGAGACAACTCACTCAGGATGATCCTTTCCATGTCCCACCATTTACCTGCAAATTTCATGATTTCCTTATTTTTCATTGCTGAGTAATACTCCATTGTATAGATGTACCACAGTTTCTGCATCCATTCTTCAGTTGAGGGGCATCTGGGTTGTTTCCAGCTTCTGGCTATTACAAATGAAGCTGCAACAAACATGGTTGAGCAAATGTCCTTTTTGTGTACTTGAGCCTCTTTTGGGTATATCCGTAGGAGTGGTATGGCTGGATCTGGAGAAAGCGCTATTCCTAGTTGTCTGAGAAAGTGCCAGATTGATTTCCACAGTGGTTGTACCAGTTTACATTCCCACCAGCAGTAGAGAAGGGTTCCCCTTTCTCCACAACCTCTCCAGCATGTGTTGTCCCTTGAGTTTTTCATCTTGGCCATTCTGATGGGTGTAAGGTGAAATCTCAGGGTTGTTTAGATTTGGATTTCCCTAATGGCTAATGAGGTTGAGCATTTCTTTAAGTGCTTCTCTGCCATTCGATATTCCTCTACAGAGCATTCTCTCCTTAGCTCTGTTCCCCATTTTTTAAGTGGATTACTTGGTTTGTTGCTTTTCAGCTTGTTTAGTTCTTTGTATATATTGGATATGAGTCCTCTGTCAGATAAAGGGTTGGTGATGATTCTCTCCCAATCTGTAGGCTGTCGCTTTGTTTTGATGACGGTGTCCTTTGCTTTACAGAAGCTTTTCAATTTCATAAGGTCCCATTTATTGATTGTTGCTCTTAGAGCCTGTGCTGTTGGTGTTCTGTTCAGGAAGTTTTCTCCTGTACCAATGAGTTCTAGGGTATTCCCCACTTTTTTTTCTAGCCGATTTAATGTGTCTGGTTTTATATTGAGGTCTTTGATCCACTTGGACTTCAGTTTTGTGCAGGGTGATAAGTATGGATCTATTTTCATTTTTCTACATGTAGACATCCAGTTGGACCAGCACCATTTGTTGAAGATGCTATCTTTTTTTCCGTTGTATGGTTTTGGCATCTTTGTCAAAAATCAGGTGTCCGTAAGTGTGTGGGCTTATTTCTGGGTCTTTTGTTCGATTCCATTGATCCACCATTCTGTTTCTATGCCAGTACCATGCAGTTTTTATAACTGTTGCTCTATAGTACAGCTTGAGATCAGGGATGGAGATACCTCCAGAAGATCTTTTATTGTAGAGGATTGTTTTAGCAGTTCTCGGCTTCTTGTTATTCCATACGAAGTTGAGAATTTTTCTTTCCAGGTCTGTAAAGAATTGTGTTGGCAATTTGATGGGAATTGCATTAAATCTGTAGATTGCTTTTGGTAAGATGGCCATTTTTACTATGTTAATCCTGCCAAGCCATGAGCATGGGAGATCTTTCCATCTTCTCATATCTACCTCTAATTCTTTCTTCAGAGACTTGAAATTTTTTGACTTGCTTGGTTAGGGTTACACCAAGGTACTTTATGTCATTTGTGGCTATTGTAAATGGTTGTTGTTTCTCTAATTTCTTTCTCAGCCCTTTTGTCTTTTATATACAGGAGTGCTGCTGATGTTTTGAGTTAATTTTTTATCCGGCCACTTTGCTGAAAGTGTTTATCAGCTGTAGGAGTTCCCTGATAGAGTTTTTGGGGTCACTCATGTATACTATCATATCATCTGCAAATAGTGATAATTTGACTTCTTCCTTTCCAATCTGTATCCCCTTGATCTCCTTCAACTGTCTTATTGCTCTAGCAAGGACTTCCAGCACTATGTTGAAGAGATATGGAGAGAGTGGGCAGCCTTGTCTTGTCCCTGATTTCAGTGGGATTGCTTTAAGTTTCTCTCCGTTCAGTTTGATGTTGGCTATGGGCTTGCTGTAAATTGCCTTTACTATGTTTAGATATGTGCCTTGTATCCCTGATCTCTACAGTACTTTAAACATGAATGGATGTTGGATTTTGTCAAATGCTTTTTCAGCATCTAGGGAGATTATCATGTGGTTTTTTTCTTTCAGTTTGTTAATATGGTGGATCACATTGATGGATTTCCATATATTGAACCACCCCTGCATACCTGGGATGAAGCCTACTTGGTCATAGTGGATAATATCTTTGATGTGTTCTTGGATTCGGTTTGCAAGTATTTTGTTAAGTATTTTTGCATCAATGTTCATAAGGGAGACTGGCCTGAAATTCTCTTTCTTTGTTGAGTCTTTGTGAGGCTTAGGTACCAAGGTGATTGTGGCTTCATAGAATGAGTTTCGTAATGTTCCTTCTGTTTCTATTTTGTGGAATATTTTGAAGAGAATTGGAGTTAGCTTTTCCTTGAAGGTCTGGTAGAATTCTGCGCTGAAGCCATCTGGTCCTGGGCTTTTTCTGGATGGGAGACTTTTGATGACTGCTTCTATTTCTTTGGGGGATATAGGACTATTTAATTGATTTACATGGTCCTGATTCAGCTTTGGTAAGTCAAATCGATCAAGAAAAATGTCCATTTCATTTAGGTTTTCAAATTTTGTTGAGTATAGACTTTTGAAGTAAGTCCTAATGATTGTTTGGATTTCCTCATTGTCTGTAGTTATGTCCCCCTTTTCATTTCTGATTTTGTTGATTTGGGTGGTGTCTTTCTGCCTTTTAGTTAGCTTGGCTAAGGGTTTGTCGATGTTGTTGGTTTTCTCAAAGAACCAGCTCTTGGTTTCATTGATTCTTTGAATTGTTTTATTTGTTTCTAATTGATTGATTTCAGCCCTGAGTTTGATTATTTCCAGCCATCTACTCCTTTTTGGTGTGTCTGCTTCTTCTTTTTCTAGGGTTTTTAAGTGGGCCATTAAGTTGCTTGAATGAGCTGTCTCGAATTTCTTCTTGAAGGCACTTAGTGCTATGAACTTTTCTCTTAGCACTGCTTTCATTGTGTCCCACAAGTTTGGGTATGTTGTGTCTTCATTTTCATTGAGTTCTAGAAAGGCTTTAATTTATTTCTTTATTTCTTCCCTGACCCAGCTCTCATTTAGTAACAAGTTGTTCAGTTTCCATGTGTGTGTAGGCTTTTTGTTATTTCTGTTGTTGTTGAGGTCCAGCTTTATTCCATGCTGATCAGACAGGATACAGGGGATTATTTCAGTCTTCTTGTATCAGTTGAGGCTTGCTTTGTGACCAACTATATGGTCTATTTTGGAGAAGGTTCCATGAGGTGCTGAGAAGAAGGTAAATTCTTTTGTGTTTGGGTGTAAAGTTCTGTAAATGTCTGTGAGGTCCATTTGATTCATGACCTCTGTCAGAGATATTGTTTCTTTGTTTAATTTCTCTTTTGTTGACCTGTCCTTTGTTGAGAGTGGGGTGTTGAAGTCTCCCACTATTAATGTGTGGGGATCTATATGTGGTTTAAATTTTATCAATGTGTTTTTTACAAATGTGGGTGCTCTTGTATTTGGGGCATAGATGTTCAGTATTGTGATGTCTTCCTGGTGGAATTTTCCCTTGATGAGTATGAAGTGTCCTTCCTCATCTCTTTTTATTAATTTTGGTTGAAAGTCTATTTTATCAGATATTAGAATGGCTACTCCTGCTTGTTTCTTGGGTCCATTTGCTTGGAAAGTCGTCTTCCAACCTTTTACCCTCAGGTAATGTCTATCTTTGTGTCTTAGGTGTGTTTCTTGAATGCAACAGATTGGTGGGTTTTGTTTACGTATCCATTCTGTTAATCTGTGTCTTTTTACTGGAGAGTTGAGTCCATTGAGGTTGAGAGAGATTAATGACCAGTGGCTGTTAGATCCTTTGATTTTGATGTTGGCTGTGTTCATAAGGTTGTGTGCTTGGTTGCTTTTTGTTTTGCTGTAGTAAGGTTAATTATTTCCTGTGTTTTCTTGACAGAAGCTAATTTTCTTGGGTTGTATTTTCCCTTCCAGTGTCTTCTGTAATGCTGGATTTGTGTGTAGGTATTGTTGAAATTTATTTTTGTCATCGAACATCTTGTTTTCTCCGTCTCTGAGGACTGAGAGTTTTGCAGGGTATAGTATCCTGGGTTGACATCTGTGTTCTCTTAGGGTCTGCATGATATCTGTCCAGGCCCTTCTGGCTTTCATAGTTTCTGTTGAAAAGTCAGGTGTGATTCTAATGGGTTTGCCATTATATGTTACTTGGCCTTTTTCCCTTGCAGCTTTTAGTATTTTTTCTTTGTTCTGTATACTTACTGTTTTGATTATTATGTGGCGGGAGGATTTTCTTTTCTGGTCAAATTTGTTGGGTGTTCTGTAGGCCTCATGTATCCTTACTGGCTTCTCCTTTAACTTGGGGAAATTTTCTTCAGTGATTTTGTTGAAAATATTTTCTGGGCCTTGGAGGAGGGAGTCTTCTTTTTCCTCTATTCCTATTATTATTAGATTTTGTCTTTTCATATTGTCTTGGATTTCTTGGACGGTCTGTGTCAGGAATTTTTTGGATTTAACATTTTCTTTGACAGATATGTCGATTTCTTCCATTGTATCTTCTACACCTGAGATTCTTTCTTCCATTTCTTGTATTCTGTTGGTTATGCTTACCTCTGTAGTTCCTGTTTTCTTCCCTAAATTCTTCCTCTCCATTATTTCCTCCATTTGTGTTTTCTTTAATTTTTCTAGTACTATCTTCAGGTCTTGAGTTGTTTTGTTTACTTCCTTCACCTGTCTGCTTTTTTTTCCCCTCTTTTTCTTTTAGTTGCTTCAACTCTGTCTCTTTTATTTCTTTCAGTGATTTAATTATTTCTTCTCTGAAGGCCACAAGCTGTTTGGGTGCATCTTCCCGTATTTCTTCACGGATGGTCCTAATCTGCTTGTCTTTATCTTCCTCCATTTCTTTACGGATAGCCATGATCTCTTTGGTTTTATCTTCCTCTAATTCTTTACGTATTTTATTTGTCTCCTCTATTATCCTCTTCATCAACATAGATGTAAGGTCATCTTCTTGATTTTCTATTATGCTGCATTGTTCAGGGCTGTTCGCCTCTGGATGCCTGGGTTCTGGAGATGCCATATTGCTCTGTGTTTTGTTGGTTGAGCCCTTACGCTGACCTCTACCCATTGGGCTGATTTAGGTGTTGGCTGTTAGTTTCTGTGCTTCCTGGAGTCCTTAGGTAGGGAGTATCCTTTTGGCCAGAAGATGATTTTTCCTGAAGGAGTCCTTCTCTGCTTTTTGGTTATGGTCACTGTATGGCCAGTTTCTCCGGAGTTGCCACTGCTCACCTCAGGTTTATAGCCCTGAGTAGTAGCTGTGGTCTATGTTAGGCGGGGGGGATCTCCTCTTACCCATAGAATTTCTCAAGACAGCTGCTCCACTGCTGGGTTTCTTGTTATAAATTTAGTGTGCTGCTGCTCACTAAATTTCCATGTACAGTCCTCTTGAAGAAACTGCTGATTCCCTAGCTGTGGGGTTTTCTCCCAACAGGGAACCTCAGTCTGTTATCCTGGGGTGCACAGTTCTGTCCGGGAAAGTGGGAGGTGCACTCAGCAAGTCTCTGGGCCAGAAGCTGATTGCTCTGCTCTGGACCTGGAGAATGTGCACCTAGGTTGAGTTGTTGCCTGGGGGCACTGTTCTGGTCTGGAGGCTGGGTGCCTCACTCTGGACCAGAAGCTGTGTGTCTCTGTTTGGGATGGCGGCTGTAGGCACTGCTCTAGTCCAGACGCTGTGGGTGCAGCCCTCTTGAAAAACCAGGGATTCCCACGGTTTTGACAGTCTAGCTAGGAATAACTGGTTGATCCTTGGCATAGTATCTGAGGGCTGCTGTAATGGCTCTCTCGCTTTTGTAGGTCTGAGGATGCAGCTGTGTGTCCCAGTGCCCTAGGGGAACTCAGTAATGGCAGCAGAGCACAGCGCTCCTGCCTGTACTAGAGTCTGCTTGAGTCCAGGAATTGTTTTGGTACTGGGTGTCCTAAGAGTTAGAGCTGCTGACCCCCTCTGCTGGGGGTTTCCTCCTCCCAGAGACACGCAGTCTGGTGCCCTGGTGCCCTGGTGCCCACAGTTCTATCTGAGGCGACGAACCAGGCACGCAGGCAGGCGCCTGTGTCCTGGCTCTGGGTCTGGACTGGCTCTTGGGGCACCCGCGGAACCCGAGTCTTTTCCAGGGGATGTCTGGGTAACCTGAGGTTGGTCCCAATTGTTTCCTGCTCTGTGGGGTTATCTCTCGACTGGGAAATCCAGTCTATGGTGTTGTGGGCCCACAGTTCAGTCTGGGACCGTGACCAGTTTGCGCTGGCGGGTAGCTCTGGGCTGGTGACCAAGCGCCTGGTGGAACCCGGGATCTCTTCCGCGGTTTAGCCGGGTGAGTTAAAGCTGATTGAATCCCCCACCTTGGGGTATCCTCTCACCTGTGAAACACAATCACTTGTGTTTTATGGCCGCGAGTTCTGATTGCTGGTCACTGTGCCAATCCTGTTGTGTTGCTCCTCAGAATGAGAGTCCTCCTGGCGCCGCCATCTTGCCCCGCCCCTATATTTGACTTTATAGTCTAAGATTATAGGTAGATTTCACAAGGACTGAAATTTGTTTGAATCTGAAAGCTCAGTGAAGGGGGATTGTTTTTCATGTCTTTGTACTTTGACATTAACCTCAGGCCCTAATGCAAGCTTGGGCAAGCACTCTTTCTTAGATACATGCAAAGCCACCTCATTGTTTCCAAGACAGGGTCTTGCTAAGTTGCTCAAGCTGTCATCTTTCACTTTTTATTTTTCAAACTATAAGTGAGTCTTAATACATGATATGTTTGTTTTAACATATTATATTTAACAGAACTGTGATTTATACCATTCTGAGAACTATGCCAAATTTGTTTGTTAACTTCAAAACTAGCTTGAGGACAGAAAAGTGTACAGCTACATACTACTCTGGGCCAGTATGGGAACATTACATGGAATCAGATTTATCCAATGTCTAAATATTTTGCTCACTTTTCTTCTTAATAATAACCATTGGGTTATGTTGCCACTAGAGTGCAGGTGAACAGTTAATCCAAATGTGCCTCTGTTCCATGAGCATTCTAATTACCTTTTCTTATAGTCGTTATTCCATTTTTGAAACAGTGCAAAATCAGATCTGGAACACCATGAAAATCAGCATTCTCTTCAAGAAGGAATATTTCTTCTTGGGCTGTTGATATGATATGTAAAGCAGCTTTATGCTGAATGGTTACCACCTGTCCATACCGGGGTCCTATTGAGCCAGAGGTTCCGTGGCCTGTGTGCTCTATACTTTACATATTCTGTAACAGATATACAGCTACCCAGTTTTCAGGTCTCTTTCATAGTGTTAAAAAAGAGTCCTCTTCCTGATTAGCTTCCCTAGGTGTACAGATTTTAGTATGTTTACCCTATATTATATATCTAGTATCCACTTATGAGTGAGTATATATCGTGTGTGTCTTTCTTCTTCTGGGATAGCTCACTCAGGTTGATATTTTCCAGTTCCCACAATTTACTTGCAAATTTCATGATTTCCTTGTTTTTTTATCGCTAAGTAATATTCCATTGTGTAGATGTAGCACAACTTCTGTATCCATTCTTCAACTGAGGAGCTTCTGGGCTACTTCCAGTTTCTGGCTATTACAAATAAATCTGCTACAAACATGGTTGAGCAGATGTCCTTGTTGTATACTTGAGTGTCTTTTGGATATATGCCTAGCACTGGTATAGCTGGTTCTTGAGGAAGCGCTATTCCTAATTGTCTGAGAAAGTGCCAGATTGATTTCCAAAGTGGTTGTATATGTTTACATTCCCACCAGCAGTGGAGGAAGGTTCCCCTTTCTTAACATCCTCGCCAGCATATGTTGTCACCTGAGTTATTCATCATAGCCATTCTGATTGGTGTAAGGTGAAATCTCAGGAAGACTCTGGCTAAGATGCTCAATCACCATTCAGAAAGGCAAAGAGGATGGATATCTGAGGAGGGAGAAAACAGGGAACAGGACAGGAGTCTACCACAGAGAGCCTCTGAAAGGCTCTACCCTACAGGGTATCAAGGCAGATGTTGAGAATCATAGCCAAACTTTGGGCAGAGTACAGGGAATCTTATGAAAGAAGTGGGAGATAGTAAGACCTGGAAAGGACAGGAGCTCCACAGGACAGCGACAGATCCAAAAAGTCTGGGCACAGGAATCTTTTCTGAAACTGATACTCCAGCCAAGGACCACTCATGTAGATGGCTTGGAACCCTTGCACAGAGGTAGCCTATGGCAGTTCAGTATCCAAGTGGGTTCCATAGTAATGGGGCAGGGACTGTCTCTGACAGGAACTGATTGGCCTGCTCTTTGATCACCTTCCGCTGAGGAGAGAGCAGCCTTACCAGGCCACAGAAGAAGACAATGCAGCCATTACTGATGAGACCTGAGAGACTAGGGTCAGTGGGAAGGGGAGGAGGGCCTCCCTTTTCACTGCTGTGGAAGAGGGATACGGATGGGGAAGAGGGAGAGTGGGATTGGTAGGGGAGAAGGGAGGAAGGTACAGGGGGGATACAAAGTGAATAAACTGTAATTAATAAAATAACAATAATTTAAAAAATGAAAAAAAGGAAAAGAAAAAAAGAAACTTTGGCTAAGGAAATAATTTCTGTTCAGAATTACACTTAACTGGGTAAAACTTAAACTGCAGCCACTGTCTTCTCTGTGCATTAAAATTGTCCCTTTTTTCCTCAAAGGAAATTTTTGTCTCTCAAAACTAGATTCTGGATATTATCAGAGGCATGACAGTGGCAGGTCTCAGTTTTCTACATCAGTACAGTCTGTCTAAACTATGATTGTAATCAGTAAGAACTACCCAAAGTGTCAGTCATAATGGTCACATAGTGTTTTTGAATCATATTTTATATTCAGTAACAGCTTTAAGCTTTAAGTCTAGAGGCCAACTGGTTTACATGAGAAGTGACCTTGCAATTAAGAACAAGCAGTTAAAACTAATCACTTCTGCAAAGTGGGCCTGCCTCTAATTATACACCATTTCATTTTAAGCTTTGTCTTCCCCAACAAAAGACAAAACGTGCTCTTATGTTAACAGAAATTGAAATCTTCTATTTAAGTAAGTAAAACACAATTCATTTTTATGGAGGAAATCTTTAAGTTCTAGGGTAGGAAAAACATGTCGTAAAGAATATACACTCTTTGATTCACAGAGTGGTGAACACTGTGATTGACCCTTTTGGTGAGAAAAACCAAGAACCCAAAACAAAACCATGCATACTATCAGTGTGTGCTGTTCTCAACAGAGAGCACAATTGCATCCTAAGGCATGTGTGGACACTAAATATTGATACTTATACCTAAGTAATACAGAAAGACTAAAATTATAAGTTTGTAAATGAAGTAACTATAATTTGAGTTAATTAAAATTGGGAGAATGAATCACAAAGTTAATTCAACTGTGCTTTAATTTCTGATATGAAGGACAGAGATTATATAGGGTGAAATGATACATTAAAACTCATTATTCTGTATTGTTTGCCAAATATGGAAAAGAAGAAATTGAAGATTGTTAGTGGAATGAAATAATAATATAAATCACTAAATCTACCATAGCTTTAGCAATATTCTGTTACTATGCAAGAATATACAGTGGTTACTGGAAACTAGCTCTTCTTTAGATATTGGAGAGGACAAAATGATTCAAATGTAAAAAAGAAAAAAGAATCAAAGAATGTTTTATTTTATATGAATAGAGAAATTGGATAGTTCCTGAAAAGAAAAATTTAAATTGCAAAGCTATTTCTTTATATTTACAGGTAAAGAATGTGTAAGCTTTTGTCATTCCAGTAAGAAATCCACTAACACTGTGTTAAAACTGCCAAAATTTTTGAAAAATATTTCTTTCAATTCATTATTCATAAATACTAAAAACTTAGACAAATAGCTAGCTTACCTCATACCTTTTATATGTATAGTATAAAATTCAAATATGTCTTCTTCTGTATTTCTATTGATTGCACTCATATGTGTTTGTATTTTGATATAGTCACAGTACTAGACTTTGAATATGTACTTCCAAGATTCATCTCTTGGCATTATATCCAATTCCCTAAGTTACTCAAGCCGAGGGCTTTTGGAAGAATTAAGATCAGATGAGATCATGAGAGGAAACCAAATGATGATATCAATGGCTTTGTAAATAGGGGTCATTTGTACTTGACATGATTGCTCTGACTACCAGGAGGCTTCCTTCTTTGTGCTACAGCACACTTCTAGGAAGCTTTTGCCAAGTGCTAGGTGGATTTCAGTGCTCTGACTTTGAATCATGCAGGACCACAGCATTAAAATACCATGCCAATTTACCAAAGGTAAAGCTGTTTTTTCATTCTGAGGAAAAATATACATTAAAAAATGTTGTTTTGGAATTATATCAGTAATTCACTGTATTATAATACTATAAAAAGTTATTAATTTCTGAAAGGTCCCATGAAAAGAGAAAATGGAGAAAAAGAAACACAAAAGTTACTTTCAAATGAAAGGGCTAGATAAGACAGAGGACTTCTATTTTTTGCGTTTTTACGCATACTTTATTGTTGATTCTTTTCCTCTAATCCCTTCTCTTTTTGTTTAAATTTATTTTTTATTTATTGCGATTTTTTTTTACTTTGTATCCCACCTGTAGCCTTCTCCCTCATATTCTCCCAATCCTGCCTATCCTCACTCTTCATCTCCTGTGCCCCTCCCCCAGTCCACTGATATGGGAGTCTCCTCCCCTTTCATCTGATCCTAACCTATCAGATCTCACCAGGACAGAAGATCTATTAATGAATGAAGACACTCTCCAAATTTTCTGCTTTTTGTGCCATTTTCATGCTAAAATGAATCTGAAAAATATTCAAATTTCAGACCTGTACAGTTTCAGATTTTTGTTGCTGAACTTATAATAGCTCAAAATATGAACTGTATAGATTATCACATGAAAAAAATACCATATGATTAAGTGGACAACAAAGGTTGAAAACTTCATGAGAGCTTCAGTAATCACTGTATTTATCTTCATAGAGGGAGAGCCTGTTGGAGAATATATGATAGATGGATGGATACAGGATAGATAGATAGATAGATAGATAGATAGATAGATAGATAGATATAGAAAATCATAATAGTAATATCAATACAATGCAAACTTGCTGGGCCTTCACCAGTGGTCATTGTTTTGACAGCACAACCAACAGAGGAGATAGGGAGTCAGCAAGGAAAGTGAGGGCTGAGTCAGGCGATGGTCAGGGAAATCTCACAGCTCTGACTTACTAGCAACCAAGTGCACCTTTATTTACACAGGTTTCATAGGATAAAGACAGACTACTGATTATCCAAAAGTTATGTGTTTGGTTTTTCATTACATATCCAGGGTTACAAGTTCAGTCAAAATTAGAAAATATAAACAAAACAGATTTATTTTTATTATCAGCTCTATAATTCCAATTTTTAGAATCTAAAAAATGTCTTCTCCAAAGCAAACACATTTGCTATATTATGACAGCTTGCTTTTAGGCTGACAGTGTTTACACTTGTTTTTTGTTTGTTTGTTTGTTTGGGGGGTTGAGACACAGTTTTTCTGTGTAGCCTTGGCTGTCCTGCACTCACTTTGTGGGCCAGGCTCACCTTGAACTCAGAGATCTACCTGCCTCTGCCTCCATGTGTGATGGGATTACAGGCGTGAGCCACCACACCTGGCTAGTATATGCACTTTTTTATTTTTTTGTTTTTTATATTAATTTCAGTTTATTTACTTTGTATCCCAGCTATAGCCCCTTCCCTTATTCCCTCCAATCCCATCCTCCCTCCCTCATCTCCTCCTTGCCCCTTTCTAAGTCCACTGATAGGGAAGGTCCTCCTCCCCATCCATTTATCAGGTCTCATCAGGACTGTCTGCAATGTCCTCCTCCGTGGACTAGCAAGGCTGCTCCTCCTTCTGGTGGGCGGGGGTAGATCAAAGAGCCCACCACTGAGTTCATGTCAGAGACAGTCGCTGTTCTTCTTACTGGGGAAACCCACTTGGATGCTGAGCTGCCATGGACTACATCTGAGCAGGGGTTCTAGGTTATATCCATGCATGGTCCTTGGTTGGAGAATCAGTCTCAGAAAAAAACCCTATACCCAGATATATTTGGTCCTTGTGGAGCTTCTGTCCTCAACATAAAAACAGACATGCTAAATCGGTTAGGAGAAAAAATGGGGCAAAGCCTAGAACTCATTGGCACAAGAGACAACTTCTGAACAGAACACCAACAGCACAGGCTCTAAGAGCAACAATCAATAAATGGGACCTCATGAAACTGAAAAGCTTCTGTAAAGCAAAGGAAACTGTCGTCAGAACAAAATGACAGCCTACAGACTGGGAAAGGATCTTAACCAACCCTATATCTGACAGAGGGCTAATATCCAGAATATATAAAGAACTAAAGAAGTTTAAAAAGCAGCAACTCAAGCACTTCAGTTAAAAAATGGAGTACAGAGCTAAACAGAGAATTCTCTGTAGAGGGATATAAAATGGCAGAGAAACACTTAAAGAAATGTTCAACGTCCTTAGCCATGAGGGAGATGCAAGTCAAAATGACACTGAGATTTCACCTTATACCCATCAGAATGGCTAAGATCAAAAACTCAAGTGATAGCACATGCTGGAGAGGTTGTGGAGAAATGGTAACTCTCCTCCATTGCTGGTGGGAATGTAAACTTGTAAAACCACTTTGGAAATCAACCTGGTGCTTTATCAGACAATTAGAAATAGTGTTTGCACTTTTAATAGTGTTTGCACTTCAGACAAACAGAAAATATCTGAACTTGTCTTTTTATGAATAACAAGGGCTAATACGTAAATTCTTTACTACATAGTTCATTATCTATGCTATAAAGTCGGGAAAGTTTAGTCAATCTATCTTATTTACTGAGTTCTATTCCTCCAGAGGTGTATCCTATATGACACCCTATCTTTAAAATACATTTCCAGAATGATCTTTTCTAGATCCTACCATTTGCCTGCAAATTTCATGATTTCCTCTTTTTTGATTGCTGAGTAGTATTGCATTGTGTAAAAATACCACAATTTCTGTATCCATTCCTCTGTTGATGGACATCTGGGTTGTTTCCAGGTTCTGGATATTACAAATAAAACTGCTACAAACATGGTTGAGCAAATGTCCTTGTTGTGTACTTGAGCATTTTTGGATATATGCCTAGGAGTGGTATAGCTGAATCTTGAGGAAGCACTATTCGTAATTGTCTGAGAAAGCACCAGATTGATTTCCAAAGTGGTTGTACCAGTTTACATTCCCACTAGCAATGGAGAAGGGTTCCCCTTTCTCCACATCCTCTCCAGCATGTGTTGTCATTTGAATTTTTTATTTTAGCCATTTTGATGTGTGTAAGGTGAAATCTCAGGGTCGTTTTGATTATCCCAGAAGGAGAAAGACACACATGGTATATACTCACTTATATAAATCTATAAGATATGATAAAAATACTGAAATCTATACACCTAAAGAAGATAAACAAGAAAGAAGACCTGGGCAAAGGTGATCAATCCTCACTTAAAAAGACAAATGGGATAGGCATTAGATGTAGGAGAAAGCAAGTAACAGGACAGGAGCCTACTACAGTGGGCCTCTGAAAGACTCTATTTAGCAGTGTATCAAGGCAGATACTAAGACTAATAGCCAAACCTTAGGCAGAGTGCATGGAATCATATGAAAGAAGGAGGAATTAGTATGATGTGGAAAGGATAGGAGCTCCACAAGGACCAAATATATCTGAGTACAAGGGTCTTATAAGAGACTGTTTATCCAACCAGGGACCATGTATGGATATAACCTAGAACCTCTGCTCGTATGTAGCCCGTGGTAGCTCGCTAACCAAGTGGTTTTCCCTAGTAAGGGGAACAGGGTCTATTTCTGACATGAACTCTTTGACCTCCCCAACCCCCAAGGGAGGAACAGCTCTGCTAGGCCACAGAGGACTACTTTGCAGCCAGTCCTGAAGATACATGATAAAACAGGGTCAGTGGGCTTGAAAAGAGACAGGGAGGAGATGAGGGAGAGAGGATGGAATTGGGAGGGAATGAGGTAACAGGATACAGCTGGGATACAGTGTTAATAAAATATAACTAATAATAAAAAAAGCAATGAAGCCAATCACAAAAAAAAAAAAAAATTCCAAACAGCTCTATTGTAATAAAAAAGTAACTTATTATCTTGGCCATTCAGTTTGTCAATTGTCTGTGTTTCCTCACACCAATAATACTGTTTGAAATTGCTCAGGGTCAGATACCACAAAGAGGATTCCTGGAGTAAAGGCCTCATCTAGCTATGTGCTCATCTGTGCTTAATGATCTCTGGTGCGTAAGACTTCCAAATAGTGGCAGATAAAGTTACTTTTAGAATTTTCCTTAAGAAACTCAGATAATTTTATCAGGAAAAGACAAAATGAATCATAATGCAGAAAGCAACATGCAGAGACCAAAACCCAAAAGCAAAGATAGAAGGACAGTGGACAGCAATCTACTCAGCTCTGCTGGATCTCTGTCAAGATGCTGTGTTGGCTTCATTACTCTTGCATTTCCAATGGATATGGCTGTGCCACAGACTCTTTAACAAACAAATGGAGAAGAAGAAAATACTTCTCAACTAACCCTGATAACTGATATAAGAAAAGATTAGTGTACAATGTCTTGCTTAGGGAACAGACAATTATACAAAAACAAAAAAACATAAGGTAGTGGCAAACTGCATCTGGCAATGAGTAAACAAAAATTCATTATGTACATGTGATGTTTATTTCAGTGTCAACATTTAAGTGCACCAATGAACAGATTATTAATTAATTTATCATTTATTACCAGAGTTAAGGGGGGACATTATAGCCATTATGCCCCAGTTTGCTTTCTGTTGCTATGATGAAGACCATGACCAGAAGAAACCACGTGAGGAATGGGTTTATTTATTTCATCTTATAATTTATAGTCCATCATCCAGGGAAGTCAGGGTGTGAACCAGGAGGCAGGTCCTGAAGCAGAAGCCATGGAAGATTGCTCTTTACCTCCTTGCTCCTTATGGCTTGCTCAGCCTGACTTTTTGTATGCCCCAGGACCACAGATATAAGTCTTTAGTTCTGGGGAAAAAAAACAAAAACAAAAAAAAACAGCTTTTCTATTCTGTGTGTTCATTTTAAAATTCAATTTTTATACACACTTACTTCCAATAAAACACCCATCTTTCTTTTCTCTATTCAACCTTCTGGAAAAATTTTTATATCTTAAATAATTTTTTTCACATTTTATAGCTTAGATAAACAAGGTGCAGAGGGCATGAGGAGCTAAGTAGGCTTATGAAGCCAATCTGAATTTAACAGCTCCATGTGAATAGGAGCCTACTGCTACAGCCCATGCTCTCTGCCATTTCAGGAGACTCCTTTCTTTAGAAAGTTTTTAATAGCAAATTACTTGCTGCTCAATGAATAAATATACATTGTAAAGAAGAGAAAATGCAAAATAATTACTATGTCTTTGTGATATTATAATAAAATAAAAGTCAGGTTTTATAAAAGGTTCCAACTGGGTTGGGAATCAAAACCAGATAATTATCAGTATCGAATTGATTTTACCATTGAAAATTTAAAAGAAAATTGAATTTGATTTTATATTCTTGTTCTAAATTGCAAAACCTTAAGGGTTGAGAGGCTGCTATATTAAATTTTAAATTTCAAAGTAAAAAAGTAGTGTAGTGCCTGTGACAATGCGGAGATCTTGAATGTTACAACAGCTGCCTAGGAAATTACAGTGGTGTTCTTGCACATCATTCTCCAAAACAGTATGACAGCTAACTTTCCTGTGATGCAGAAAAGTGTGGCCAACCCACATCATATGATCTAAATTTGATCTTATAATTACCAAAAAGAATTGTTACTAGTGTTCTATAAGCTCATACATTTACCTCCGTATATGCCTTCTTCCACCCTTTATTCATCTGATAAGAGATGTTTGAGAAAAGATTTGAAGGTCTAATGACCGTTCCAACACAGATCACTACTTAAGCCATTATATCACTTTTTTCCATCTTTCTATAGTAAAGCAATAAAATAATACTTTTTATTCCTTCTACAAAGTTACCTGACCTCACAATGAAACCAAATGCAATTTGTGTATTCATACCAAAAAAAAAAAAAAAAAAAAAAAAAAAATCTAGCTTCCTTCCAGAAGTTTTTCAAAACACCAATTTTAGGTTTACCTTATAATATTTGCTTCAAATTTATTTCAATGAACTTTAATAATTCCATGTTGTTTTTAACTTTGTGTTTCCTACTACATGTTAGGCGCTACACCAAATACTAGTTTAATACAGGAAAGTGTGATATAGTAATTCAGCTAATAGATTCTGGTCTTGAAATAGAGATCTGTCTCAGAGATTCCAGGCAAATTCACCTGTGAATCCGGGCAAATGCACCTGTGAACAGTGTCAGTCTCCTTAACTAGTTATAATTATTACTGATGTAATAGAAAACAATGCTTGCAGAGTTACAATGTTTTAATTGTATGGTTTGAGGACTGAATGTAAGAAGAGCCAGGGAGTTTATGCCTTGCATAGGAAGGCATGCTGAAAGGCAAGAAGGTTAGCTAGATTCCAGTTGGACCTACTCAAAGGAAGACCTGAGCTGAAAAGAGCAAACTGGTCACTCCCATTTCCTGCCACCAGGGGTAGCAGCAGTAGCAACTATTTCTCCTTGGTTTGTAGTTGGGTATGGCCCTCATCAGATCCCAGTATCTGAGGAAATAAAAACAACATTTACAGGAGATTTATTCTAAACCATTCAGAGAGTATGTTTGCAGGTCTGTGTAGGTAAGCAAATCATGAGTGGTGGTATTTTTGTGGATTCTAGAAAATCACTGTAAAATGATGAGAAAATATTACTTTGAAAAAGTGAGGGTATATTTGTAAAGAGATAAAGTGTTATTGTTAATGTTGCTAGTTGATCTTTGATTCTTAACCTGCTTTCCACACACTTCAGCGTATTGGATAATGAATTAAGTCATGCAAAACTTTGCCAGCTGCTTTGGCACTTGTGCCTCACTTTTCCTTTTTCCTTTTTCTTTCTTCTTTCTTTCTTCTTTATTTCTTTGAGACAGAGTTTTCAAGACAGGGTTTTTCTGTGTAGCCTTGGCTGCCCTGGACTCACTTTGTACCTTGAACTCAAAGACATCCTTCTGCTTCTGCCTTTCCTAGTGCTGCGATTACACTTGTGCCTCACTTTAATTACCTGTAACGACAATAACAATAACAAAGTAATTATTTTATCTTAAAAATGTCTAAAACGGTACCTCAGAAATAATTTCTACAAAATTATTGCTTATTATTTTCTCAATTTAGGAGTGAGGTTGGGAGCTGCTTTTACGTCTGGGACATAAAGAAAATAATGAATAATGAATGTTCTTTGTCTAGTCAGATGTATGAATGAAGCTCAGCAATGCAGGGGAGGTTGACAGCTTCTGATTTCAAAGATCTGTGTCTGAAAATTTGGAAATTAAATACAGACTGCAAAAATACTTCTGAAAGTTCTATACAATGCTGCATCTTTTCCTACATTAAAGAAAAGGACATCAAAAACAAAACAGAACAAAACAAAAACAGAATAGATAAAACCAGTACTATACAATAAAAGAACTTCTAGAGGCATCTCCACCTCTGATTTCAAGCTACACTACAGAGCAATAGTTTAAAACGCACACACACCAACAGCAACAAAACCTACATTGCATGGTACTGGCATAGAAATAGACTGGTCGATCAATGGAATCGAATCAAAGACCCAGAAATAAACCCACATACCTATGGACACCTGATTTTTTACAAAGGAGCTAAAAACATACCGTGGAAAAAAAGATAGAAACTTCAACAAATGGTGCTGGTATAACTGGATGTCTACATGTAGAAAATGGAAATAGATCCATACTTATCTTCCTGCACAAAACTCAAGTCCAAGTGGATCAAAGACCTCAACATAACAACAGATACACTAAATCTGCTAGAGACTAAAGTGGGGAAGAACCTTGAACTCATTGACACAGGAGACAATTTCCTCAACAGAACACCAACAGCTCAAGCTCTAAGATCAACAGTTAATAAATGGGACTTCTTGAAACTTAAAAACTCTGTAAGGCCAAGAACACTGTCAGTGGAATGAAACAACAGTCTACAGATTGGGAAAATAAATATTCATAATCTTACATCTGACAAAGGACTCATATCCTGAATATACAAACAACTCAAGAAATTATACACCAACAAATGAAATAACCCATAAAGAAGAGGACCCTGAACTAAACAGATAATTCTCAACAGATGAATGTCAAATAGCCTAGAAGCACTTAAATAAATGCTCAATGTTCTTAGCCATCAAAGAAATGCAAAACAAAATGACTCTGAGATTCCATCTTACACCCATCAGAGTGTGATGGCTAAGATCAAAACATCAAGTGACAGCACATGATGGAGAATCAAAAATTTCTGTTGCTGGTAGAGGTGCAAACTTGTACAACTACTTTAGAAATCAATTTGGCCCTTTCTCAGAAAATTGGGAATAATACTACCTCAAGACCCAAAAGACGTTTCACAAAGACATTTGCTCAACCATATTCATAGCAGCTTTATTCATAATAACCAAAAACTGGAAATAACCTAGCTGTCTCTCAACTAAAGAATGGATAAAGAAAATGTGGTACACTTGCACAATGGAATACTACTCAGTTGTTAAAAAGAAGAAAACTATTAATTTTCAAGGCAAATGGATGGAACTACAAAATATTATTCTGATTGATTTAACCCAGACCCAGAATGACATGCATGGTATGTTCTCACTTATAATTGGATTTTAGCCATATGATACAGGATAAATATACTACAATGCACTGACCCGGAGAAGATAAGTGACTAAAGAGGATCCAAGGAAAGATGCTTAAATCTTACTCAGAAGGGAAAATAGACTAAACATAAACAAAGGTAATGGTTTAAGAGAGAGAACAATATAGGAGAGAAAACACAGAGAGACATGAGAGAAAAGATCATACCTGGGGTAAATAGGGGTGGGAGGAGAAAAGGCCTATAGAGAAAAGAGAGACTGTGGGCAAGGAAGGGCGTCTCTCTGACAAGCTTAAGACCTAAATCATGGTAGGCTTCTGGGGTGATAGTAGAGGAACTCTAGCAGAGTCTAGAACTCTATCAGGGGCCATAGAGATGAAAGAGGACACCCTCTTGGTAAATAATTTTTCTAGTAGAGGTAGGGAAACATTAAGCCACCCACAAAAACTTTGACTCAAAATTCACCCTTCTTACAAGATATGCAAGGATAAAAATAGAGCAGAGATAGCAAAGACTGGGGGAAGGTCCAACCAATACTTGCTCCAACCCAAGCCCCACCCCATGATAGTAAACCAACCCCTGACATTATTAATGATGCTCTGCTATGCTTGCAGACAGGAGTCAAGCAAAGTTATCCTCGGAGAGGCTCCACCCAGTGGTGCCTTGAAACAGATGCTGAGACTTACAGTCAAAAATTTGGTGAGGCTTAGGGAGACTTGTGGAAAATTGAGGGGAAGGAGAAAAGGACCTAGAGGTGACAAGATCTTTACTAGACCAACAGAGACAGCTAACCAGAGTCAAGAGGGACCTGCTGAGACTGAAGTGCCAACCAAGGACCTTGCATGGACTGGATCTGGGCCCCCTACAAAGATATAACTGATGGACAGCTAAGGGTTCATGTGGATTCCCCAGTAAGGGTGCAGGGGTTCTCTCTTGACATGGCCTTTCAAGACAGCTTTTCAATAACTTCTCCTCGGAGGGAATGCCTTGCCAGGCCACAGGGGAAGAAGACACACTCAGCCCTGATATGACTTGATGAGCTAAGGTGGATAGGATGTGGAATAGGAAAGGAATAGGTGAGGAATGGGGGAGGGGGATAGAGGAGAGGGAAGGAGGGTGGGACTGAGAGGTGAGAAGGGATTGGGCTATGACATGAATGCAAAGTGAATACATAAATTAATTAATTAATTAATTAATTATTTAAAATATGCTATCAGAAGGAAGTAATGGTGAGGATAATAAAGAAATTCAGAAGTTCTTGTAACATCCAGGACAGAGGGCAACAAGACCTGCATACCACATTGGGCTAATTTAAAACAAACTAATAACACCCACACCTCATTTCCCTCCCCCCCCCCCCGCACATAGGCAAACCTCTAAACTAAGTACCCTCGTGCAGTTACAGACTGCCTCCAGCCTATACTGCAAGCAATGTAGACATTGCCAGGGACACACAAGGCTGGTATGGAGTGCTTTAATAAAAAATGGTGTTGAAAAGGACTTCCTCAGGATGATGCCTGGCCTTAATTATAACTGCAGGAGCCTCAAGCTCCCAGATGGGGATTTCACAGATTTGAAAAGTTCATGAATCATGGCAGGCAAGTATAAATAACTGCAGGGTAGAGTCAGGGAAATCCATCAGCATAAAGCAAACATTCAAAATGAGTATTAACTTACTGCTTCCCCGCTCTCTGCCAAGGTTAGGAGGTATCACAACAGCCACACTATTACTTCATTATTTATTCTCTAATTTTTTTGTTCATTTTATTCATTTTCCTGTATCTTACTATAAATCTCATTTGTTCTTCATTAATAGAGAGTAGATTTACTTTTAAACACTTTTGACCATTCTTTGAAGGCTTCTTCATACACAAAAGCAAAGGTGTCTTTCATTTGTTATAGAGGAATGCATTATTTTATATGGGTATAGAATCTTTATTGATAATTTATGGTAAAGGGCTGGCTTAGTAGTTAGGAACACTGCTTACTCTATCAGAGAACCCAGGTTCAGTTATCAGCACCCACATGGACATTCACAATCATCTGTAACCCCCATCTCAGGGGACCTAATACCCTCTTCAAGCATCTCTAGGAACCAGGCATGCACAAGGTACATAGACATATATGCAGACAAAAAAGGCATACATGCGAAATACAATAAACATATTTTTTTAAAAAGAATACACATTGGTCTGTCTGAAAGACATAGACTGTGTTTGATGTCTATGCCTTTAAGTTTATATCCAATTACTGCCTTTAACAACCGTGTCTTTTTAATAGAATGTTATACAATTTCCAGTGAGAAGATTTTAATTCTTCTTTTTGAGATGCACTCTGAGTGTTTTGCAGTTTCAGATATTCCAGATGAGTTGGGGAACATGTTCCAAGCATCATTACCCTGGCTATTGCTAGCTTACATAATTTAATGGGTGTATCTTCCCACATTTTTCACTCCATTATAGCTGCCACTATAAGCAGTGCTATCCTCATATAAAAGTTATAACTGTCCTGACAGCTGCAGATGTTGAACTCTGAGTTATGGATTGAGACCTCCAGCTAAATCACACCCCATCACTACCACCACCCAAACAACCTGGTATGTCTGGATTTATAAAAATAAGTTGTGGATGCCAACTTCTTATAAACAGGTGACAAATGAGATCTGCTACATGAATATAACTAAACTCTGCTATGAACTAAGAAGCAAAAATGTTTGCTTAATGTTTTTCTCATGTTCATCTATTACTTCAAATGTGCATGTCTAACTAAAGAAATATAGATATTTAAAAAAATTGATAAGCCTGGATAAGCTAAGGTCAGATGGAAGGGACTCTCCAAGTCCTTATCTGTGGACTTGGAGAGGGGCATAGGAGGAAATGAGGGAGAGAGAGTGGGATTGGGAGGGGGCTACAGCTGGGTTTCAAAGTGAATAAACTGCAATTTCTATAAAAGTAAAAATTTCACTTAATAAAAGAAAGTAAAAATAAAAAAAAATAATGAGGACACTTAAGGGAGGTATATTGTATGTGAAAGAAAAGCAATCATAATATTTTATGGTTGTGATTAGAATGATGCACTCACTTTGGACATAATGAAAGTTTGAAAATATCCAGCTTCACCTGTGAAAGTAAAGTTCTTTTTTTAATTTTGCCTTGCTCTATCAACCAAAGTTATTTTAGATAACAATGGCAGATAAAGTTAGCTGAATAATGTCTCAAAATGTCAAGAGCACTGTGGGAGGACTGATGTCAGAAAAATAGCTGAATCCAAAGCCCTGGATTTTGTTCACCACTGAAACACTAATTTAGCAATAATGTATGGAATGAATCACCACTATGAGATTTTCAAAATTCAATTAAAAAGTGACAGCATCCCAGGTAAGCACAAAGAGGAGAATACCTGAGTGTGGAAGAAGAACAATGTTATCATTCTCAGGTATCAGATCCCTGAGAATGCCTGACTGGCTAATCAATCCTCTGTCAAAAGAACGAAAGAGTGAAATTTGCCTTTAAACTTCCACCTCTTTAGAGTGCTTCTCCAAGGGTTGGTTTCTGCTTGGTCTCATTGAGTTACTGACATCTTTGGTACAGTTCAGATGCCTCGGTTTGAAAACTAAGAGTAAGAAGTTGCAGCCTGCTGTATGTCTTGGCATGAGCATATGAAGAGACCCAAAGTGAGGATTCATCCTCAAAAGTGTGTGAAAGAGAGGAATAAGAAGAATACCCCAAATCCAGCACTCCAGAGGATTACACATGGTTAGGCATTCATTTCCAGCTGAAGACACTGAAAGGGAGCTAACAATGTTTAAATGTCACAGCTGCTCAGAATAAAGAACCTGTGAGACTTCATTTGTTATAGAACCAAATATATGCAGTAAAGTCAACAAGAAAGGAAGGGATTGCAAGTCCCTGAGAAGAAAATGGGCCAGACTTTCCAACTGAGAAATTGCACACCTAGGCCTACATAAATTGCATTCTCCCCAAAGTTTCAGAGGTAAAGTACATCGTCCATGTACGAAGCATTTTATAAAGAATGGGAGAAGTGGCATTGGCTTTCAAATGTAAAGATTCCCCACACAAAAATACTAGCCTTGGGAAAAAATGACCCTGAAGTGCGAAATAATTCTAGATCCTATAGGTGCATATTTTTAAAAATATGTATATTTACTTTATTGGGGTTTCTTACATCTCTTTTCCCCTAATCTACCCCAATCCCTTCCAACACCCCAATACAAGGTAGGAGAGAAATAAGGTTCCTGGGATGAAAGGGCATAGGTCTCTTAACTACTTCCTGCTAGTTAGGGTCCTTGGATTCCTTGTGGCAAATCCAATCTTTCTTTTCGAAATATATCCAACTTCCTCTCTTCAAACTGCATCAATAGCAACCAGAAGCAGCAAGATGGGGAGGGATAGAGCAGCAAGGAAGAGAAGATACATTCAAAGTGATGAAAAAAACTACCAAGAATATTATAATTAAGAGAAAAAAGGGGTGAGGGGAGGGAAGAGAAAAGAAAAGGAGGGGAAGAACTAATTAATGAATTTTCTACATTAATGAAGCCTAAGGGCATTTGTCTCCATTCTAACTGCTCTATGAGAATGATTTGTAGGTTCCTTTGGGTTAGAATGACATGGAAGGGCATCCTGAACTAATATAAAAGTCTAGATCTCAAGGAAAAGCTGAGAGTAGATGATGTGCTGGAGTATAAATAACCTTGAATTTGGTAATGAGTTTAAAACAGTGTAAACTAACACCTAAAGCTAAGATATGCTAATGACCAAAAAATATGATATGCAACTTGTGGCTTTAGAAACAAAGCATGAGAGGCAAGATTGTTTATTTATTTATTTATTTATTTATTTATTTATTTATTTATTTATTTATTTATTTATTTATTTTTGAATTTTATTTTTTTCTTATCAGTTACATTTTATTAACTCTGTATCCCAGCCCTGTCCTGATCCCTCATTCCCTCCCAGTCCCTCCCTCCCTCATCTCCACCATGCCCCTTGCCAAGTCCACTGATAGGGGGGACCTCCTCCCCATTCATCTGATCCTGTTTTATCAGGTATCTTCAGGACTGGCTGCAAAGCTCTCCTCTGCGGACTAACAGGACTGCTCCTTCCTTGGGGGGTGGGGAGGCCAAAGAGCCAGTCATTGAGTTCCTGTTAGAAATAGTCCTTGTTCCCCTCACTATGGGAAACCAATTAGTTACTGAGCTACCACAGGCTACATCTGAGCAGAGGCTCTAGGTTATATCCATACATGGTCCTTGGTTGAATGTCAGTCTCAGAAAAGACCCTGTGCCCAGATATATTTGGTCCTTGTGGAGCTCCTATCCTTTCCTCATCAGACTAACTCCCCTTCTTTCTTATGATTCCCTGTACTCTGCCAAAGGTTTGGTCATGAGTCTTTGCTTTGAAAACACTGCTAGTTAGAGTCTTTCAAATGTGCTCCATAGATTCCTGTCATATGTTCAATGCACATCCCATCTGTCTTTCTAAATGAGGATTGATCATCTTACCCCATGTCCGCTCTCTTGATTATCTTTTTTAGGTGTACAGATTTCATTATGTTTATCACATCTTATAGGTCTATATAAGTGAGTATATACCGTGTTTGTCTTTCTCCTTCTGGGATATTTCACTCAGGATGATCTTTTCTAGATCCCACCATTTGCCTGCAAATTTCATAATTTCCTCTTTTTTGATTGCTGAGTAGTATTCCATTGTGTAAAAATACCACAATTTCTGTACCCATTCCTCCGTTGATGGACATCTGGGTTGTTTCCAGGTTCTGGCTATTACAAATAAAGCTCCTACAAACATGGTTGAGCAAATATCCCTTTTGTGTACTTGAACAAACTTTGGGTATATACCTAGCAGTGGTATAGCTGGGTCTTGAGGAAGCACTATTCCTAGTTGTCTGAGAAAGCGCTAGCTAGATTTCCAGAGTGGTTGTACCAGTTTACATTCCCACCAGCAGTGGAGGAGGGTTCCCCTTTCTCCACAACCTCTCCAGCATGTGTTGTCACTTGAGTTTTTCATCTTGGCCATTCTGATGGGTGTGAGGTGAAATCTCAGGGTCGTTTTGATTTGCATTTCCTTGATGGCTAATGAGGATGAGCATTTCTTTAAGTGTTTCTCTGCCATTTGATATTCTTCTGTCGAGAATTCTCTGTGGAACTGCATAGAAGACCCAGAAATAAACCCACACACCTATGAATACTCGATTTTTGACAAAGAAGCCAAAACCATTCAATGGAAAAAAGACAGCATCTTCAACAAATGGTGCTGGTCCAATTGGATATCCACATGCAGAAAAATGAAAATAGATCTATATTTATCACCCTGCACAAAACTAAAGTCCAAGTAGATCAAAGACCTCAACATAAAACCAGATATTCTAAATCTGTTAGAAGAAAAAGTGGGGAACAGCGAGAGGCAAGATTGTTAAAACAGCTGTTGAAGTTAACTTTTGATGGACATATAGTAGACAGTTATAAGAGGTTTTGGTAAGTTCATGGTAACTGTTAAACAATTGTCTTTTAATGACAACCAAAGGAAAATGAGAAAGAATCAAAACTAAAAAAATTATATTAAAAATAAAATCAAACAGTGAAACAAAGAAAGACAGAGGATGAAGGCAAACAGGCACAAACCCCAAGGGCAACAGAAAGCTTTCTTAAAGACTTACTTTTATTTTATAAGTGTTTTGCCTGCTTGTATGTACATGCATATCAGCATGGAGTGTCTTCAGAGACCAAAAGAGGGCTTTAGGTATGGGAACTAAAGTCACAAGGGTTGTGAGCTGCCATGTGGGTGCTGATATCTGAGTATGGGTCTTCAACAAGAGTAGCTAGTGCTCTTAACCACTGAGCCATGACTCCAGCCACCATCACACACACACAAACATGCACGCACCACATCATACCAAAAGCTGGCTTATTTCACTTTCTCTTTAGTGTACCTCAGTTTTTCTTTTACCCAAATAAATTATATGTATAAAGTCAAGAGACACATTAAGGTAAATTATGAAACTGTAATCCAAAAATGGCCTTATCTTTATTTAAGCGGATGCAAAAAAACAAAGAATCATATAACCCCTCATTGTATTCCTCATAGATCTTTTTTTTCCTTTGAAAATTCATGTGTGGTAGGAAGTCATGATGGTCTTTGTTGCTAGTACATCTCACAGTGCACATAACAAGTGGACTTAATCATTCTTTGACATCACAGAGAACTATACTTTGCTAAGAGCCTCCCTTCTGGTCTGTTGACTTCTTTGGTATACGATGGGTTGGTTTTCACCTAGATGAGCACCTCTGTCAGGTGAGGGGAGGTGTCAGTACTCCTCTTCTGCAAAGAAGTGTGAGGAAAGTTGAAAAGAATCATGGAACTATGGCCATTTGCCATTCATTTATTTGTCATTTATAAATGATAAGTTGTTTTAATGAAATCTGGTTCCACTTCTTATAAATAAAAGTAATTTTAGCAAATGCATACTGATGATGAGTTATCAAGATGATCCAGACCAGAGACATTCACCAGTGTTTTAAGGAGATTGGCTTCAATTCAAGAACCACACACCAAGACTCAAATTTCCTTTTCAGGAAGGCACAGTATTCCATATCAGCAAATTGGGCTTCTTTCACTAGCTGACAAATTAATCCCTAGAGCATGTTAAGCATTTTGAGAAAGCTATGAATTTTCTCTGATTTCTGTAATAAATTACCACTTTATAAATATTAATGGAATTAAATAAAGGAGTTCACTGACACACTTGGGTACTCTTACAACCAAGATATTTGTTTAAGTTATAGATTATATTCAAGTATGGGAATATAAATCAAGCCAAATTCTCTCAAACCAGCAAACACTTGTTTTTCTACATGTACCTCCACCAGGGCTATTGTGGCCCCATTACAGGTAGAAGCAATCAGAGGGTGAAAAGAGGAGCAAAGCCTCTTAGAGACCTCAGCAGAGTTCCCAGGTGACTTTTGACATATTGCGGGACTGGATTGCATTGCTACTCCAAGATCCTTAGGATATAGAATTTTAATATTTAGGTGTATTCCCCAGAATGCATTTGAAGGTCTTAATGGAAAATAAAAGTTATGTAAGCAGCTAGCAACATCTTCAAATTATACAAAGATTGGCAAAAAAAAATATTCAGACATTTTCTTGTACATTAACTGATAAATGAGGGCTATTTCATCTTTCACTTGCAAACTAAAATCTGAAAATTATTTAAAGTGTACTTTGTATGTAATTTGGCTGCTTCCTGTGAGTGAAGACATTTCCTCAGCTTGGAACCAAGGATTGTAAACAAAAACATGTGACCAAGCACAAGGAAGTGACAGATCACACATTTCCAACTAAACTACAGTAGGTCCAGGGACTGACTCTTCCTACTTCCATGTTGGTCAGATAAGGAGTCCTATGAACCGAGTCCTTGTTATCGTGCAGGTACCTAGTATGTAAGTGGACATCCCTATTCATAAAAGAAGTAATTAGTGACTGTTGAATTTATATTAAATATTCATAGCAATGGCATGCACATGGACCAATCAATCTTTTTTTAAAACTATATATATATATATATATATATATATATATATGATCAAAGCTTGAGATATAAACAATGCTACAATAAAGTGGCAACTTCCCCTCCTGTATTAAATATGCACACACTTAACTCAGCTGTCAAGTTACACTTTAAAATTCAGCAACATACAGAACCATTGGGAAGACCAGGGACACCTGTGCATTTGCCATTTTTTGACTGTTGGCCATTGTTGCATTATATTCTGCGTGAGCAGAGTGAAGATCTTTCTTCAATGTTCTGACTTCACTTCCTTGGTGGAGGCCACACCATAGTACACCTGTGGAGGTCAGACAACTTTTCAGTGTCAAGAATCTCCTTCTGCCCCATGGTTCTTACGTTTGGGACTCAGGTTATCATGCTTGGCAGTAAACAACTTTAATCACTGAGCCATCTTGCCTGACAGTGGATTCTATTTTCTGCACAACCTCATCCATTTGTTATCTTTATTTTATTATTGTTATTTTATTATTATTTAGTACATAGCATCTTTAATTAAAAAAATATTAAGGTTTAGTCATTAGAAATATGGTACTTGGAAAATGGGGTTAAATACAAGGAGATATTTGGGGTTGGAATTCAAAGTTCTTGGCTGGGATAATAGATTGGTGTGAGCTGTCATTCTCTGAGGACTGGAAAATTTCGCATTCAGCACAACAGAATGAACATCTCAAATAGCCATTTTTACTGGGGGAAGTGATATCTCATCATGGTTAGAGTCTAATTTACCTGCTAGATAGTGATATTGAATGATTTTCCCATTACTTCCTTGGACATGTGTGTATTTTCTTCTAAGGAATGTCTGTTTAGGTCTGGTACCATTTTCAATCAAAATTTCAATTTGCTTGAGCCACTTTGATTGATGTTGAGACTATAGTAGTTAATATGGCTTTATTTCTGCCCTTAAGAAGCTGAATTTCTGATCCAGTGCAGATAGTGACCCATGTAAGCCAGGATCACAATTCCACAGGTCATCATCCATACATATTACTAAGTTAAAGATGCTGCCCTCACCAAGTGTGCTACAGTAATTTTGTTCTTCATACATATCTGAAAAATAATGTTTTCTTCAAGGGAGGGGGTTGATCTATCATAAAGTTGCTTTGTGGACTAAGAAAGGTGACATGCATTGTATAAAGATGGTAAAGTTTAGCTTGGGAAAATGTATTGTAGTTCAGTTGATTAGCCACATAGGTTCTGGAGTGAGATGGATTGATCTAATTCTGATCTCATTCATAACTAACTGTGATAGAAGAAGGTGTTAAACCTTTGTGAAACATTAACCATAATTTACTAAGGACCCTCACAGGGGAACTGAAAAATTAATGAGGTGTTTAATTAATATAATCAGGAATTTTGAATAAAATTTTATTAATAGCTTATTAATTGAAACTGGAATATTAAACCTTGGGCTCCATTGTATTGGATACTCTTTGATGGATATTTCCCTAACCAAGTTATATTATGTTCTTTGTTTTTGTTAACAAAATATGGTAGTTATAATTTAAGCTATCCTTCATTTTAAAAGTCAATGTAAATCTAGACAATAGTAGAGTGAATTAACTTCTTGACTGAATTTGTACTTTGTAGTAAGTTGTTAGAACAATGATTATTGCTATGGGATTTGGGGGTTTGTTTTCTATTTGTTATTGTCTTCTTTGCATGTACTGTTAATTCATATAGTTCAGGGGTCTTAATAAATGGATGTGGAGCAAGTAACATGAATTTTTTAAAATCCTGGAATGGGTGCTATTTATCAATATTTCACATTTTTTCCAGAATAAATGTGGTGGTTTGAATAAGAATTAAATACAAATGCCAGGGAATGGCACTGTTAGGAGGTGTGACCTTGTTAGAGGCAGTGTGTCACTGGTGGTGGTCTTTGAGTTTCCAAAAGCCCAAACCAGGCCCAGTGTGTCTCTTCCTGATGCCTATAGATCTAGATGTAAAACTCTTGGCTCCTTCTCCATCACATGTCTACCTGTGTGCTGCCATGTTTCCTACCATCCTGACAATGTACTAAACCTCTAAAACTACAAGCAAACCCTAATTAAATGTTTTTCTTTATAAGAGTTGCCCTGTTCATTGTGTCTTCTCCTATGCCCCTCCCCCAGTCCAATGATAAAGTAGGTCCTCCTCCCTTTCCTTCTGACCCTAGTCTATTAGGTCTTATCAGGACTGGCTGCATTGTCTTCTCTGTGGCCTGGTAAGGCTGCTCCCCTCTCAGGTGGAGGTGATCAAAGAGCCAGCTACTGAGTTCATGTCAGAGACAGTCCCTGTTTCCATTAATAGGGAACCCTCTTGGACACTGAGCTGCCATGTGCAGGGATTCCAGGTTATCTACAAGGACTCTTTTTCATTTTTTTATTTTAATTTTTATTCACTTTACATCCTTGTTGTAACCCAACCCCCCTCCCCTTCCCACCCTTCCTTCATTCTCCCCTCCCCATTAGCTTTTCCTCAGAAAAGGGAGCTCCCTTTTCCATCCAGCCCAGCTCATCAAGTTGCATCAGGACTGAGCATGTCCTCTTTCCATGTGGCCTGGCAAGGCAATCCTGCCAGGAGGAAGCAATCAAAATACTAGTGGCTGAAGAGAGAGAACAAGGTAGGAGAAGGGCCACAAAGAGTTAAAGAGGGTGGAGATCAGACCTGGGAAGAACAATGGTAAGAAAACAAAAGGCCTATAGAGGAAAGAGAAACTGAGGGTGGAGGTATCTCTGTGACAAAGCTGGGAGACCTAAGTCAGGATAGACTCCTGGGAGTATATGAGGGTGACTCAAGCAGAGATACTAGTAGCAGAGGCCATAGAGACTGAAGAGGACACCTTTGAACTAGACTAGTCTCCTAGCAGAGGGAGAGGAACACCAACCTATCCACAGAAACTTTTATGCAAAATTTACTCTGCCTACAAGATGTGCAGGAATAAAGATAGAACAAATAGAGCAGAGATTGAGGAAATGTCCAACTAATGCCTAACCCAACCAAAGGACACCCTATCAGGGAGTACCAACCCCTGACACTGTAAACAGTGCTCTGCTAACTTGCAGACAGGAGCCTGACAGGATTGTTCTCTGAGAAGTGCTACCCAGCAGTGCCTCAAAACAGATGTCAAGACCCACAGCCAAACATTGGGTGAAGTATAGTGAGTCTTGTGGAAAAGTGGGGGAAGGATAGAAGGACCTGGAGGTGACAGAAACTCCACAAGAAGACCAACAGAGCCAACTAACGAGGGCCCAGAAAGGTTTGCTGATAGTGAAGCAGCAACTAAGGACCACGCTGGAACTGGACCTAGGCTCCCTACAAAGATGTAACAGATGGTCAGTTTAGGCCTCGTGTGGGTCCTTTAGTAAGGGAAGTGGGAACTGCATCAGACATGGACTCACCTGCCAGACAGGGAGTCTTAGGAAGAGTTGGGAAATAGGAGGACCTAGATGAGACAGGAGCTCCAAAAGGAGACCAACAGAGCCAACAAGGTGCACCAACCAAGAACCATGCACGGAGAGGACCGGACCCCTGCTCAGATGTAACCAATAGGCAGTCTCCGTGTGTGTCTCCTAGGAAGGGTAAGCTATATCTATCATAGACTTTGTTGGCTGCTCTTTGATCACTTTCCTCTGGTGGCATGGCCTTGGAAAAGGATGCAGACAGTCCTGATGAGACTTGATAGTCTGGGAGTAGGGGGAGCTCCCCTTTTCTGAGGACTAGGGGAAGAGAGGAGGGAAGAAGAAGGAAGAAGGGTGGGACCAAGAAGAGACAAAGGGAGTGCTACAGTAGGGGTGTAAAGTGAATATGTTTTTAAAAAATTTAAGTTTCAAAAAAGGAAATGTAGATGGAAATGTGAGGAGGATATGGAATTTATAAAAATAGATGAGTTTGTAAGAATAAGTAAAGAGAAACCTAAGCAACAGATCATGGTGACACATCAGTGAGGCTTCCAAGTACAGGAAGCTTCTTCCTCTGTGTGTAAAAGAGAAGAGCAGAGGTCAGAGCAGATGGAAGCAGCCAGCATTGAGGCTGTAACCAGGGAGCTACAATGTCAGACGCAGCACATTCAATGGGCTATCAGGTGTAACCGTCCATCTTTAATTCAAAGGCCTTTTAGGAGGTACAAAATATAAATATTTTCAGATTAACAACTGAGTTCATTTAAAATCTCAGGTTTCACTTTAAAGAAACTTTTCAAAGAAGATCTTCAAAACTAAGGAAAGTGGTTTTAAAAATAGATAATTCAGTAAGGAATAGTAAGCATATATTAAATATGTAAATTTATCTTGATGTGAAAAGAAAGTTCAAGATCAAAACAGTAAGGAGAAAAAGAAAAGCTTAGCCCAGAAAATGGAAGAAAAGTGAAACAGAAAAATAAAAAGAAAACAAAACAAACAAACAAAAAAAAACCACTAGTTTTTTTTGACCAAAATAGTGTCAATAAATCATAAATATATTCTGATTAGAACTGATTTTAACCATGTATTTAAAATACAAAATAAGGGACTGGACAGCTGTCTCAGGGTCCAAGAGTTTTTTTTTTTTTT
>NW_026592548.1:1784397-1842050 GCF_907164565.1 Psammomys obesus
CCTCTGTTGATGGACATCTGGGTTGTTTCCAAGTTCTGGCTATTACAAATAAAGCTGCTACGAACATGGTTGAACAAATGTCCTTGTTGTGTACTTGATCGAATTTTGGGTATATACCTAGGAGTGGTATAGCTGCGTCTTGAGGTAGCACTACTCCTAGTTGTCTGAGAAAGCGCCAGATTGACTTCCAGAGTGGTTGAACCAGTTTACATTCCCACCAGCAATGGAGGAGGGTTCCCTTTTCTCCACAACCTCTCCAGCATGTGCTATCACTTGAGTTTTTCATCTTGGCCATTCTGATGGGTGTAAGGTGAAATCTCAGGGTCGTTTTGATTTGCATTTCCCTAATGGCTAATGAGGTTGAGCATTTCTTTAAGTGCTTCTCTGCCATTCGATGTTCCTCTTTCGAGAATTCTCTGTTTAGCTCTGTTCCCCATTTTTTAAGTGGATTACTTGGTTTGTTGCTTTTCTGCTTCTTTACTTCTTTATATATACTTGATATTAGCCCTCTGTCAGATAAAGGGTTGGTGAAGATTCTTTCCCAATCTGTAGGCTGTCTATTTGTTTTGATGACAGTGTCTTTTGCTTTACAGAAGCTTTTCAGTTTCATGAGGTCCCATTTATTGATTGTTGCTCTTAGAGCCTGTGCTGTTGGTGTTCTGTTCAGGAAGTTGTCTCCTGTGCCAATGAGTTCTAGGCTGTTTCCCACTTTTTTTTTTCCAACTGATTTAGAGTATCTGGTTTTATGTTGAGGTCCTTGATCCACTTGGACTTTAGTTTTGTGCACGGTGATAAATATGGATCTATTTTCATTTTTCTGCATGTAGACATCCAGTTGGTCCAGCACCATTTGTTGAAGATGCTGTCTTTTTTCCATTGAATGGATTTGGCTTCTTTGTCAAATATTGAGTATTCATAGGTGTGTGGGTTTATTTCTGGGTCTTCTATGCAGTTCCATTGATCCTCCTTTCTGTTTCTATGCCAATACCATGCAGTTTTTATTACTGTTGCCCTGTAGTACAGCTTGAGATCGGGAATGGAGATACCTCCAGATGATCTGTTGTTGTACAGGATCGTTTTGGAGATTCTGGGTTTTTTGTTTCTCCATATGAAGCTGAGAATCTTTTTTTCAAGGTCTGTAAAGAATTGAGTTGGTATTTTGATGGGAATTGCATTGAATCTGTAGATTGCTTTTGGCAGGATGGCCATTTTCACAAAGTTAATCCTACCAATCCATGAGCACGGGAGATCTTTCCATCTTCTGAGATCTTCTTCAATTTCTTTCTTCAAAGACTTGAAGTTTTTCTCAAACAGGTCTTTCACTTGCTTGGTTAGAGTCACACCAAGGTACTTTATGTTATTAGTGGCTATTGTGAAGGGTGTTGTTTCCCTAATTTCTTTCTCAGCCTTTTTGTCTTTGGTATACAAGAGGGCTTCTGATTTTTTTGAGTTGATTTTGTATCCTGTCACTTTGCTGAACGTGTTTATCAGCTGAAGAAGTTCTCTGGTTGAATCTTTGGGTTCGCTCATGTATACTATCATATCATCTGCGAATAGTGACACTTTGACCTCTTCCTTTCCCATTTGTATCCCCTTGATCTCCTTTAGTTGTCTTATTGCTCTGGCTAGGACTTCAAGTACTATGTTAAAGAGATATGGAGAGAGTGGGCAGCCTTGTCTTGTCCCTGATTTCAGTGGGATTGATTTAAGTTTCTCTCCATTGAGTGTGATGTTGGCTATAGGCTTGCTGTATATTGCCTTTACTATCTTTAGGTATGTGCCTTGTATCCCTGATCTCTCCAAGACTTTAAACATAAATGGGTGTTGGACTTTGTCAAATGCTTTTTCAGCATCTAAGGAGATGATCTTGTGGTTTTTCTCCTTCATTTTGTTTATGTGGTGGATTACATTGATGGATTTCCGTATGTTGAACCACCCTTGCATTCCTGGGATGAAGCCTACTTGGTCATGGTGGATGCTATCTTTGATGTGTTCTTGGATTCGGTTTGCAAGTATTTTATTGAGTATTTTTGCATCAATGTTCATAAGAGAGATAGGTCTGAAGTTCTCTTTTTTTGTTGGATCTTTGTGTGGTTTAGGTATCAAAGTGACTGTGGCTTCATAGAATGAGTTTGGTAGTGTTCCTTCTGTTTCTATTTTATGGAATAGTTTGAGGAGAATTGGTGTTAGTACTTCTTTGAAGGTCTTGTAGAATTCTGCGCTGAAGCCATCTGGTCCAGGGCTTTTTTTGGAGGGGAGACTGTTAATGACTGCTTCAATTTCCTTGGGAGATATAGGACTATTCAGTCTTTCTACCTGATCTTGACTTAATTTTGGTAGATAGAATCTGTCAAGAAAGTTATCCATTTCATTTAGATTTTCAAATTTTCTGGCATATAGGCTTTTGTAGTATGACCTAATAATCGTTTGGATTTCCTCAGTGTCTGTAGTTATGTCCCCATTTTCCTTTCTGATTTTGCTGATTTGTATGGTTTCTCTCTGCTTTTTAGTTAGTTTGGCTAAGGGTTTGTCTATCTTGTTGATTTTCTCAAAGAACCAGCTTTTTGTTTCATTGATTCTTTGGATAATTTTATTTGTTTCTAATTGATTGATTTCAGCCCTTAGTTTGATTATTTCCAGCCGTCTGCTCCTCTTGGGTGTATCTGCTTCTTTTTTTTCTAGGTTTTTCAGTTGGGCCATTAAGTTGTTTGTGTGTGATGTTACGGATTTCTTCTTGTAGGCACTTAGTGCTATAAATTTTCCTCTGAGCACTGCTTTCAATGTGTCCCATAAATTTGGGTATGTTGTGCCTTCATTTTCATTGAATTCTAGAAAGTCTGTAATTTCTTTCTTTATTTCTTCCTTGACCCAGCTGTCATTGAGTAGTAAGTTGTTCAGTTTCCATCTGTGTGTCGGCTTTTTGTTGTTTCTGTTGTTGTTGATGTCCAGCTTTAGTCCATGGTGGTCAGATAGTATACAAGGGATTATTTCAATCCTTTTGTATCTGTTGAGGCTTGCTTTGTGACCAACTATATGGTCTATTTTGGAGAAGGTTCCATGTGGTGCTGAAAAGAAGGTGTACTCTTTTGAGTTTGGGTGAAAATATCTGTAGACATCTATTAGGTCCATTTGATTTAGGGATTCTGTGAGTGCTTTTATTTCCCTATTTGGTGTCTGTCTGGTTGATCTGTCCCTTGATGAGAGTGGGGTGTTGAAGTCTCCCACTATTAAGGTATTAGGATCAATGTATGATTTAAGCTTTAATATTGTTTCATTTACGAATGTAGGTGCTCTTGTATTTGGGGCATAGATATTCAAAATTGTGATGTCCTCTTGTTGGATTTTTCCTTTGATGAGAATATAGTGGCCCTCCTTATCTTTTTTGATTAACTTGGGTTGAAAGTCTATTTTATTAGATATTAGGATGGCTACTCCAGCTTGTTTTCTGGAACCATTTGCTTGAAAAACATTTTTCCAGCCCTTTACTCTGAGGTAGTGTTTATCTTTGTTGCATAGGTGTGTTTCTTGGATGCAACAGAATGTTGGGTCCTGTTTCTGTAACCATTCTGTTAGCATGTGTCTTTTTATTGGTGAGTTGAGTCCATTAATATTGATAGATAATATTGACCAATGCATGTTAGTTCCTTTTGTAATGGAGTCGATGATCTTACCTTGTTTCATTGCTTGTTTTCATTTTTGTTGGGACAGTATCTGTATGCCCTGTTTTCTTGGGTGAATTCGTTTTCGTTGGATTGGAGTTTTCCTTCTAGTATCTTCTGTAGGGTTGGTTTGCTGTATAGATATTGCGTAAATTTAGTTTTGTCATGGAATATTTTGTTTTCTCCATCTATGTTGATTGAAAGCTTTGCAGGGTATAGTAGTCTCGGTTGACATTTGTGATCTCTTTGAGTCTCCATGATGCTTGCCCAGGCCCTTCTGGCTTTCATAGTTTCTGATGAGAAGTCTGGTGTGATTCTGATAGGTCTACCTTCATATGTTACTTGGCCTTTTTCCCTTGCTGCTTTTAATATCTTTTCTTTGTTCTGTAGATTTAGTGTTTTGACTATGATGTGACGTGATGTGTTTCTTTTCTGGTCTAGTCTATTTGTTGTTCTGTAGGCCTCTTGTATATTTATGGACATCTCTTTCTTTAAGTTGGGAAAATTTTCTTCTATGATTTTTTTGAAAATATTTTCTGGACCTTGGAGCCTGGAGTCTTCTTTTTCATCAATTCCTATTATTCTTAGATTTTGTCTTTTCATAGCATCCTTGATTTCTTGGATATTTTGTGATTGGAATTTTTCTGATTTTACTTTTTCTTTGAGAGAAGTATCAATTTCTGCAAGTGTGTCTTCAGCTCCAGAGATTCTCTCTTCCATCTCTTGTATTCTGTTGGTGATGCTTACTTTTGTGGTTCCTGATCTTTTCTCCAAGTTCTCCAGCTCAAGAGTTTTCTCATTTTGTGTTTTCTTTATTGAGTCTAATTCTGTTTTCATGCCTTGCACCATTTCTTTTATGTGTTTGAATTTGGATTCCTGTCTCTCTACGATGGACTCTATTTCTTTGTTCATTTCCTTTTTGTATGCCACTAATTTTTTCTCTACTTGTGCCTCTATTTGTTTGGCTATGTTTGCCTGTGTTTCTTTAAGGGTTTTGTCTATTTCTTCTTTCTTTACCTCCAATTGACTGGCCAACTCTTTGAAAGATTTGTTCATTTCCTCCTTATGAGCCTCAAATAATTGAGCAAGCATGGCTTTAAGGTCATTTTCCTGTGCTTCTGATGAATTGGAGTATCCATCGATTTTGGGGTTTGCTGGTGAAGTCATGATGTCCTGATTTATGTTGGAAGTGTTCTTTCGCCTACCCCTGGCCATTGGCTTATCTGAGACCTTCCCTGTTTGTTTTTGGATTCTGCCGATCAGACTGGTACTGTCTCTCTCTCGAGTCTGGAGAATTCCTCAGGAAGTTGAGAGAGGTCTCGTGTCCTTAGCGTATGCTGAGGACTAGCTGTACCTGTGGGAGGAAAGTACGCAGGCGCAAACAGAGGCAAATGCAAGCGTGCGTGCGTGCGTGTGTATATGTGTGTGTGTGTGTAAGTGGGTGTGGGCGTGTGTCTCGAGGGACAGAGTGATGGCTAATGTTGAACCCTTGAGTGTGTGGGAGGGGCTCTGCAATGTATATGTCGCAGGCGCTAGTGATGATCGCAGTGCAATTTCTGGCATTAACTGCCTTAACTCCTCAATTAGACCCACAGAGCAGGAACTTCAATGTTCCAAGTGCCCCTCTGTTTCCCAAAGTGGGTATATGGGTGGGAGGGGGTTCGATGCCTGGCTTCTGTTTTAGAAGAACCCAGGATCAGTGGAGCTGCAGATTCTCAAGGGTGCACTCACTTACAGGCAGGACACTTGGCAGAGATCGGGGTATCTGGGCTCTCTGCTCTCTGGTTTGGCCCTGCTTCTTTGATGTGCTCCGCCAGTTCCGTGCTGCTGTCACTGCCAGGTTATGAGGTCTTGCTGCAGCTGGAGATTTCAGGGTGGTCACGTCAGTGGGAATCGGGGTAACCAGCCTTTCTGTTCTCTGGTTTGGCCCTGGTTAGTCTTAAACTGGAGGGCTGATGTGCCCCGCCAGCTCAGTGCTGCTCTGCCGCCAGGTTAGAAAGTCCCGCTGTAACTGGAGACTGGGTTGCTAGTCCAGATGCTTTCTGGGAAGTCCTGGGGTCTCTTTACTGTGCTCTCCAAGCTTCGGAGGCCCAGCGCCTGGTGTGTCTAGCTTGTATGGCGTTTCTGTCTGGTTTTGGTGAGTATATAGCGTATTCTCTGTCACTGTGGGATTGGGCGGGCCGTACCGTCAGTGATGGCACTCCTGCGGAGCTAGTATGGCGTCTAGCAGACTCGGGCCCTGGGAGGATGGTGCAGCCGCCGTGCGTGAATCTGGGGCTCCGAGACACAGTACTGCTGGCCTTTGCCGATAAAGGGCTTGGGGCTCTGCCTCAGTGGCTGCAGGCCCCAGGCAGTTAGGTCTGTGCTGAGAAAGGCGAGTCTGGTCCAAGAGTTCTTACTGCTCTCATAGAGCACCTGGGTTCAGTTTGCCGTAATCACACAGCAGCTCACAACTGCCTGTCACTCCAGTTCTAGAGGCTCTAATACTCCCTTCTGGCCTCCTTAGCACTTGGATGTATATGGTGAACAGGCATACATGTAGGCAAACACTCATATATATGTACATACACACATACACAAACATATATATATAATAAAAACAAACAACCTTTAAAATACAAAACAATTATTTCATTCCAAGCTGATATTCCTCATTTAAGGTCAGTATATGGAGAACAGTGTTCCTGCAGCATCATTGTTAGATAGACACCACCCTGTGTTACAAGGTAAACAGGCTAAAAGCCAAACTGCAGCATTGAGTATCCAATTACTGTTTCACAATTAAAGAGTTAGCTCACCTCTATATATTCAGCAGTATAGCCTCACATTAGATAAGCAAAATAAAGCAGTAGAAAAAAATAAACAAATTCACCATCATCTTTAGAAAAGGTTCACATTCTCTTACTTGTTAATAGAAACAAAAGCAGTGTTCACATTATTGCACACTCATTTTTGAAACACATTTGGACTTATTTTTTCATTTTTTTAAATTTTTATTTTTCTTTTTAGTTACAATTTGTTAACTCTGTGTCCCAGCTGTATCCCGCTCCCTCATTCCCTCCCCCTCCCCAACTCCCTCCCTGGTCTCCTCCCTGCCCCTTTCCAAGTCCACTGATAGGGGAGGACCTCCTCCCCTTTCATTTGACCCTGTTTTATCAGGTATCTTCAGGGCTGGCTGCAAAGTCCTCCTCTGTGGCCTAACAGACTGCTCCTCCCCGGGGGGTGGGGGGGTCAAACAGCCTGCCCTTGAGATCCTGTTAGAAATAGTCCATATTCCCCTTACTTTGGAAAACTACTTGGTTACTGAGCTACCACGGGCCACATCCGAGCAGAACATTTGGACTTTTCTACTCAGCAAATTATGAATTGAAAGAGCGCCAAGATGATGCTAGAAAATTATACACACTAAAGTGAAAATGAAAACAAGAGCCTGGTGGAAGACCAAAAAGTTGGTGAAGCTATAGAGATTAAAGAAGCTACAAGGAGTGGACAAAGTTTTTTCCTTGGGAAAAAAACACTGGAAGAGTAACATCTGAACATAAGTGGGTAGTGGAGGGAGTCCAGCGAAGGGATACTACAAGAATAAAGGCCTAAGACAAGAGCCTATTATATTTGTGCAAGTTCAGTCAAATGAGCATAGATAAACATGGGATCAAACATGAGAGAGGAAAAAAAGAGATGAGGTGAAGTTACAGGTGCTCACATAGGACCTCACGGGTGATTGTAAGGACTGAGTGAAACAGAAGTCCTCATAGTGTCATGGAGAAATCTAGCTCCCAACTTGAAAGGCCTCAAGAGAGCAAGGATCAGCATAGACACTTTGACATTTCTTTAGTGAAAATATGTTCACCTTTCTCAAGAACGTCAAAAGCCAGTGGAGAGGATAGTAAGTTCTTCCTAACCCTGGGCAGGAACTGAGAAAAAAAATGACAGGCACAGATGCTGCAGGTGAAATTACTCTGTGTCTGGTATTTCCTAGTGGTCCCACACAGCATTATAACAAATGAAAATGTTTGGGGATTATTTAGTTTGTTTTTGCTGTTGTTGCTGGAACTTACACAAAATCATGCAAAGCTCATCAGGGCTGTTCAGAGAGTTGCAATATTCACCTAATCTTAAATCTTAATTCAGGTTTTCCCAGAAACTCATCTTCCTAAATAAATGAGTCATTGGGACTACTATTTCTCCAGTAAAGGAGACTTCATGTTCTATTTCCTTATCTTAGTATAGTATACTGACATTAAAATATTTTATGATCTGAGAAGCCTTAGAAATTATCAATGTGATTGGGGTCATTGTGTTGCCTTTTGCTCATGGCTATCAGTGTTTGCTAGGTTTGCCATGATGGTTTCTCTACCTTAAAAGAATATATGGTGCCTTTGTTATGAGTTGTCAATAGCACATGCAAAATTCTAAAGAAAACTCCAGAATGTCATTCCAGCAGCTCTCAGTCCAAAGACTGACTGTGATCTCAGAAATTCCTCACAAAAGGAGTGAATTGAAGACAAAAGTCAATCTTCACACATCTAACTAAAAAGATTGATGTCATTTATATTCTAGGTTATTGATACATTTTGTGTATTTTCAAAACAATTGCATTTATTCTTTGTTGGTATCCACCTCCATTTTCCTTTAAGAAATGAATATTTTGAGCTACCAAGAGCTACATCTGAATAGAGGCTCTAGGTTGCATCCATACATGGTCCTTGTTTGGAGAAACAGTCTCATAAAAGACCTCTGTGCCCAGATATATTTGGTCCTTGTGGAACTCCTGTCCTCTCCAGGTCATATTAACCCCCCCTTTTTTTTGATTCCCTGTACTCTGCCTAAGATTTGGTTATGAGTCTTAATATCTGCTTTGATACACTGCTAGGTAGAGTCTTTCAGAGGCCCTCTGTGGTAGGCTCCTGTCCTTTTACTTGTTTGCTCCTACATCCAATGTCCATCCCATTTATCTTTCTACGTGAGGACTGATCATTGTTCCCTGGGTCCATGAACTCGATGGTGGGCTCTTTGACCTCCCCCAGGAAGGAGCAGCCCTCCTAGGCCATAGAGGAGGACTTTGCAGCCAATCCTGAAGACACCTGATAAACCAGTATCAGATGGAAGGGGAGGAGGTTCTCCCCTATCAGTGGACTTGGAAAGGGGCAGGGAGGAGATGAAGGTGGGAGGGTGGGATTGGGAGGGAAAGAGGGAGTGGGATACAGCAGGTATACAAAGTTAACAAACTGTAACTAATATTAAAAAATTTAAAAAAGAAATGAATATTTTATAGTTCCCCAGCACATATTTTCTCTATGTCTAAACAGTTACCACATGTGGTAGTGTTTCCTTCTCTGAGACAGAAGGCTCAATAAAGCTAAGTAATAAGAATGAGAGCAAAGAACTTCATCTGCCAACTCTGTTCAAGTTGGAGGCTTACAGGAAAAGAAGCCTGAGTTTGACCTTACTCTAACATACTACCCACAGAGAGTCCGTATGAGACCAGAGGTATAGCCAGAGAAATGTTAGCCCCATATAGGAGAAGACATGTTATCAACTGCCATTCATTAATTCACTAATTCATTTATAATAAATACACCATTTTCAATGGATTTGAAACTTCTAATAAATGACTTCTGGTCAACTCCAGAGTAGGATGAATGTGTAAGGCGATCTGAAAGATAGCTGGGAAAGTAAGATCACTGCAGCTCCTCTGAGGGGTGAGGAGTCTGCACTCCAATGACTTTTGGCATCTCACTCTTAAATACCAACTATTAAAAACATGAAACCCAAATTATCACATACAGATGAAACCTAAATTATGACAAATGTATAATCTTTTATGATTTAATTGCTGGGAATATTCCTAAATCTCACAAGTTAATCAGTCACTTGTAAGAATTTCACTAAGGGAAACTTGCTATCTCCTGTGCTATCCAATTTGTTAAAACACATATTCATAAAGACAGCAGCCTGCCATTAGACAGTGTTACTACTTAGATGGATAAAATCTACAAAATCCCTTCTAAAAAATAGGAGGGAAAATGATGCAAGATTCAAATTCTGAAACTTTGAGGACCTTGACTTTTCCCTGTTCCTACAGATGTTACTGTCATTCATCTCTGATTTTTCACAAAGCATTTATTTGCTACATCTGCAGAGAAAAATTATATACTGTTCACATTCTAGCACTTGTTTCTTTTTCTTAAAAAAGGTATAGATTTTCAAGACATTTTTAATCGTACATATCAATTTTGAATTCTACTTTAAAAATATTAAGGGGTGCGCTGAAGAAATAATTCAGTTGATAAGAGTTTATACAACTCATTCATGAAGGCCTGAGTTCAAATCCCAAGAACCAAAGTAAAAATATTTTCATATAGAAGCAACATTCAGGACATAGTTAGTTCCCTGGAGTTCATTAGCCAGTCAATTTAGCTTAACCCAGCTTCACTGAAAAGCTCTGTATCAAAGCTTAAGTTGGTTAGCAATCAAGAAAAACCCCAAATGTTAGCCACTGGCCTCCACTTGCATGTACTCATGTGCATTTGCATGCACTTGTGCACATATAACACATACCACACAAACACAAATTAATAAAAAGTCAATTTTTAAAAATTGGAGAAAATGTAACACTATGTTCGCTGGTTTTCAAGGTACATAATACAGAACTGTAAAACTGTTTCCCTTCTGAAACCATTGCTGATTTTTGTTCTTTGAGAAATTATTACTATTTTCCACTGAACACCTGTCTCAATGCAAACTCCATTGCCTTTTGCCAATATATCAGTTGTAGGAATTTTACTTTTTCTACATTGTTTATTTGAATAAAAATAAAATTCTTTTTCTTCACAGTGGTATTCCTTTTCAACTTCAGCTTTTTTTTTTTTTTATGTGGGTCAGTTGAACATATTCAGCCAAGATAACTGGGTATTGATTGTTTCTATGTTGTCATTTGAAGTTCAAATTGGATCTGTATGAGCACTCATTTCTACTCTACACATACATTCTCTGGGAGTATATCCATCCTCTGGTGAGCAGATTACTGTGGTTTGGACTCAACTGTTCTTAAAAAGAAATTACCATTGACAAAACAAGGCAATTTCCACTGTGCCTTCAACTCTTCCTTGAATTCAAAGCTAAATAAGGAAACTTAGAAGTTCAGGGAATTGACAGTTTAAGGACATTATAAAAATTAATGTTCAGAGTATGTTGCCACTGTGCATTTTGACATAATTTTTCTTTCCCCTATGAGTATATAAATCTCTGTCCACTATTATTTCTAACTATAATCAAACAATTATCTTTATATCTATATAATCAGGCTGTGCTTTCATTTTTAGTAGTAATTTGTAATTTCTTTAGTTTTCTATAAATTATTTCTGTTGACATTTTAACTATAGAACAGCAGTTCTCAATCTTGTTAATGCTGCAACCCTTTAATACAGTTCTTCATGTTACAGTGATCCCCAACTACAAAATTATTTAGTTGCTATTTCATAACTGTCATTTTGCTACTATTATGCATTATAATGTAAATATTTTTGGAAGCAGAGGTTTGCCAAAATGGTCACGACCCACAGGTTAAGAACTGCTGGGATTAAAGCATAAGCTTTATTGCATCATCTAGTTTTATGTCAATTTTATGTAAGCTAGATTGATTTTGAAAGAAAGACTCTCAACTAAGAAAGTGCACCTACCAGATTGGCCTGTGGGGGAGCCTATGATGCATTTTCTTGATTGATAATTGATATGAAAGAGCACAAACCTTTGTGGGTAGTGCCACCACAGGGTTGGTGCTCCTCAGTGCTACAGAAAAGCTGGCTGAACATGGCATGAAGAGCAAGTCATTAAGAAGCATTCCCTCATAGTCTCTGATTCCATTCCTACTTCCAGATTCCTGCCTTGAACTCCCATCCTGACTTTCTTCAAATGTGGACTGTAATGTGGAACTGTAAGCTAAAACAAAGCCCAAGTTGACTTTGGTCGTGGTGTTTTATTCCATCAATTCAAAAATAACTGAAATGTGTATTTTCTTTGATAGTGTGATGATTAGATACTTCCAGACATGCTAAACTGTATAAACCTGTAGTTATTTGCAGTTATTGAAATTCCCATTGGAATAAACTAAGACTCAATAAAGTTGTTAAATACCAAGTTTAGTTCTTCTGTGACACTGGCCAGTTTAAGGTCCAAAATGGTTGTGCATGGCCAGCAGCTGGCACCACACTGTCTTGCATTCCCACCCTCTCAGAAGCATATATAGAAAAACCCACATTAAAGGGAGGCATACAAATCTGGATATAAATCTGAATATAAATCTGGATATAAATCTGGATATAAATGCTGAACTTTGATCTGTGTGACCCTAAGCAAATCATTTGGTGGCATTCTCTGAGTGGGAGGCTAGTCAGAATCAAATGATCATGGCAGATAATAATAATGCCTGCAATAGGCACTGAGGATGTTTATGCCTCCCAACTTATTTCTCCCCAAGTACCATGTTTATTATGAACCAGTCAGTCTCTCTTCTTTTTTCATCCAGTACAAATATACTTCAACCAGATTTTTATTCTTATCCTCACTCTCATTCCAGGCCACATTCTATATCAGTTGAGTGAGCATTTTTTTCAGCTAAATTTGAAGGCAGAAATCACTTTATTGTGGTAATCACTAAACATTCAAACTGATCACTGGCTCCTCTAATAGATCATCAGGCAATATGGCAAGACGTTATACCATCTCTTTTGGCCATTACTCTTACAGCATCCATCCTAACTGCAGTCTTGTCCTGGACCCTTGCCCCACTTCTGTATCGGTGAATGACTTTATCAACAAGGTGAATCTATTGAACTTCCTACATTTTCAAATGTGTATTTGCTGCTTGTAGGAATTCCCAAACACTAAACAGCATCTGAACAGAATCTTTCAGAAATTGTTTTCACTGTGTACATCCTCAGTCAGTGAGCATCTTTAGCTTTGAAATTGAGTGGGAGCAATATTTAAAGGTTCTTAGCAGGTTGAGACCTGATTACATTGGAGAGAGAGCAAAAAGGCTTTAGGGAGACACCAAACAGGGTGTAGATGCTTTTTGCTTACACATTACAGATGCCTGTTCATGCTATTTGATGTTTACCTGGATACACATATTTCTCAGCAAAGACATGTAGAACACACTTCCTAGAGCTTCTCAATGAGACTTAAAGCATCTGCCTCACCTGTGGTCCTCACACTGCATCTCTCATTGCTGGTACTATGACCACACCCCACTGGTAGCATGTGAAGATGGAGAAAAATGAGACACTTCCTTTGCAGAGTACCGGAGTGCTTCACACACCACAAATTACACAGGTTGAAGTTTGCAGAGACAACAGTGTGATTTTCATAAGATGGGAGTGTCAGTTATATAACACTGTGGAAATGAATGTGTGTCTCTCAGTGGGCACAACATTTACAATTCTAAAGAATAAAGAGAATTTGGATGTCTTCAATATTTGCTTTCATGACTGTGTGACGTACATAATTTATAGGAAATTTCTTTAGCTCCAGTTAACTTTTCAGTAGTTCTTGAAGATAAAGTTTCATTGAATAAAGCTGATATTAAATGACACCAGAACAACAATCAAAATCAACATGGAATTAACCAACATTAACAAACAATACACACACATGTTCTATGCTGTGCTGAGTAGCTTATACATAATATATTCATATATAGGTATGCAGCTAATATTAATTTTATGTTTATGAAGGATTTTACCTCAATTAATGGCACCTTGCCTAACAAAGTAGTAGGCATGTTGTTTTTATATAATCATGGGCCCATTGTAATAATGGAGTAAAATCAGAAAGCAAAACCCAGGAAAGACTGGTTACATCTTCCATGACCCATGTGGCTATGTGTAGGGAATTGAGAATCTCTAAGCCTTCCATTACTTGCCTTAAAAATGATTTTTCTGTTGCTCTGCTTGTGGAGTTCCCGTCCCCTCCAGTTCTTACTATTTCCCACTTCTTACATAAAATTCCATTCACTCTGTCCATCAGTTGTCCCTCAGGCTCAGCATCTTCTTTGACAGTCTATACTGCAGAGGCTTTCAGAGGACCTCTGTGGCAGGTTCCAAGGTTGTTTCCTGTTTTCTTCTGGCTTTCAGAGGCCCTCTGTAGCAGGTTCCAAGGTTGTTTCCTATTTTCTTTTTCTTCTGATGTCCATCCTCTTTGCCTTTCAGGATGGGGATTGAACATTTTAGTTAGGGTCCTCTCTTTTGCTTAGATGTACAGATTTTAGTGGTTTTATTCTATGTTGTATGTTTATATGAGTGAATATATACCATGCGTGTCTTTTTGCTTCTGGGAAAACTCACTCAGGATGATCCTTTCCAGATCCCACCATTTACCTGCAAATTTCATGATTTACTTATTTTTCATTGCTGAGTAATACAGTTTCTGCATCCATTCTTCAGTTGAAGGGCATCTGGGTTGTTTCCAGCTTCTGGCTATTACAAATAAAGCTGCTAAAAACATGGTTGAGCAAATTTCCTTTTTGTGTACTTGAGCCTCTTTTGGGTATATGCCTAGGAGTGGTATGGCTGGATCTTGAGGAAGCTCTATTCCTAGTTGTCTGAAAAAGCGCCAGATTGATTTCCAGAGTGGTTGTACAAGTTTACACTCCCACCAGCAGTGGAGAAGTGTTCCCCTTTCTCCACAACCTCTCCAGCATGTGTTGTCCCTTGAGTTTTTCATCTTGGCCATTCTGATGGGTGTAAGGTGAAATCTCAGGGTCGTTTTGATTTGCATTTCCCTAATGGCTAATGAGGTTGAGCATTTCTTTAAGTGCTTCTCTGCCATTCGATATTCCTCTACAGAGAATTCTCTCTTTAGCTCTGTTCCCCATTTTTTAAGTGGATTACTTGGTTTGTTGCTTTTCAGCTTGTTTAGTTCTTTATATATATTGGATATGAGTCCTCTGTCAGATAAAGTGTTGGTGATGATTCTTTCCCAATCTGTAGGAACAAGATAATTTGAACACAGGGAACTTCCCAGAGACTCATACTCCAACCAAGGACTATTCGTGGAGATAACCTAGAACCCCTGCAGAGATGTAGCCCATGGCAGTTCAGTGTCCAAGTGAGTTCCATAATAATGGGAAGAGGGACTGCCTCTGACATAATCTGATTGGCCTGCTCCTTGATCACCTCCCCCTGAGGGGAGAGCAGCCTTACCAGGCCACAGAAGAGGACAATGCAGCCACTTTTGATGAGAACTGATAGACTAAGATTAGAAAGGAGAGGAGAACCTCCCCTATCAGTTTACTTGGGGAGTGGCATGCATGCAGAAAGGGGAGGGAGGGTGGGATCAGGAGGGGAGGAGGGAGGGGCTTATGGGGGGATACAAAATGAATAAAGTGTAATTAATAAAATTTAAAAAATGCAAATAAATAAATAAATCTAAAGTTATATAAATGTATAATATAAAATAAAAATATGATTTTTCGAGGGACTTCTCTGGGTACTGAATGAAACAGAGGTAAATGGTGAAATATAATAGATATTTCAGTATTATTCCTAATAGTACTGAGAGCAGTACTAAGTTTTGAAATGTCTAAAGTCTTAAAAAATAGAGTATTTAGGTCTTTAGATAATATGTGAATAACAGGGAATTTTTATTTGTCAAAGTATTCTTATATTTTCATTTGTAATCTCTTGAATTGATTAACAGAAGTGTACTATATTAATATTTTCATCTCTGAAAACAAATAATATATATTATATATATATTGTTTTCTTTTTCATTTTGTTCATTCATGGTCTTATTTGATTATCTTTCTCTATCTTCCTGTTCTCAGCCTTATTTGTGGCCTTCCAGCCACTGGTACCTCAATCCCCACTCTCTTTTTTTATTTTTTAATTTAATTTTATTTTATTAATTACACTTTATTCACTTTGTATCCCCCATTAACCCCTCCCTCCTCCCCTCCTGATCCCACCCTCCCTCCCCTTTCTGCATGCATGCCACTCCCCAAGTACACTGATAGGGGAGATCCTCCTTTCCTTCCTTCTGATCTTAGTCTATCAGATCACATCAGGAATGGCTGCATTGTCACCTTCTGTGGCCTGGTAAGGCTGCTCCCCATTCAGGGGGAGGTGATCAAAGAGCAGGCCAATCAGATTATGTCAGAGGCATTCCTCTTCCCATTACTATTTAAACTACTTGGACACTACACTGCCATGGACTACATCTGTGCAGGGGTTCTAGGTTATCTCCATGCCTGGTACTTGGTTGGAGTATGAGTCTCTGGGAAGACCCTTGTGTTCAAATTTTCTGGTTCTGTTGCTCTCCATGTGCTCTCCAGATCTTACTATTTCCCAATTCTTACATAAGATTCCATGCACTCTGCCCAGCAGTTGGCCATAAGTCTCAGCATCTGCTTTGATAGTCTGCAAGGCAGAGCCTTTCAGAGGACCTTTGTGGCAGGTTCCTAGGTTGTTTCTTGTTTTCTTCTTCTTCTGACATCCATCCTGTTCGCCTTTCGGGAAGGGAATTGAGCGTTTTAGTCAGGGTCCTCTCTCTTGATTAGTTTCTTTAGACATACAGATTTTCGTAGGTTTATCCTATGTTATATGTCTATATGAGTGATTATATACCATGTGTGTCTTTCTGCTTCTGCCACAGCTCACTCAGGATGATCCTTTCCAGGTCCCAACATTTACCTGCAAATTGCATGATTTCCTTATTTGTCATTGCAGAGTAACACTCCATTGTGTAGATGTACCACAATTTCTGCATCCATTCTTCATTTGAGGGGCATCTGGTCTGTTTCCATATTCTGGCTATTACAAATAAAGCTACTACAAACATGGTTGAGCAAATGTCCTTTTTGTGTACTTGAGCCTCTTTTGGATATATGCCTAGCAGTGGTATGGCTAGATCTTGAGGAAATGCTATTCCTAGTTGTCTGAGCAAGCGCCAGATTGATTTCCAGAGTGGTTGTACAAGTTTACATTCCCCACCAGCAGTGGAAGAGGGTTCCCCTTTCTCCACAACCTCTTCAACATGTGTTGTCACTTGAGTTTTCCATCTTGGCCATTCTTATGGGTGTAAGGTGAAATCTCAGGGTCATTTTGATTTGCATTTCCCTAATGGCTAATGAGGTTGAGCATTTCTTTAAGTGTTTCTCTGCCATTCGATATTCTTCCACAGAGAGTTCTCTGTTTAGCTCTGTCCCCCATTTTTTAATTGGATTACTTGGTTTGCTGCTTTTCAGCTTCTTTAGTTCTTTATATATACTGTCTATTAGGCCTCTGTCAGATAAAGGGTTAGTGAAGATTCTTTCCCAATCTGTAGGCATTCATTTTGTTTTCATGACGGTGTCCTTTGCTTTACAAAAGCTTTTCGGTTTCATAAGGTCCCATTTATTATTATTTATTATTTTTTTTTATTTTTATTGCTCTTAGAGCCTGTGCTGTTGGTGTTCTGTTCAGGAAGATGCCTCCTGTGCCAATGAGTCCAAGGGTATTCCCCACTTTTTCTTCTAACCGATTTAATGTGTCTGGTTTTATGTTGAGGTCTTTGATCCACTTGGACTTCAGTTTTGTGCAGGGTGATATGTATGGATTTATTTGCATTTTTCTACATGTAGACATCCAGTTAGACCAGCACCGTTTGTTGAAGATGCTATCTTTTCTCCATTGTATGGTTTTGGCACCTTTGTAAAAAATCAGGTGTCCATAAGTGTGTGGGTTTATTTCTGGGTCTTCTGTTCAGTTCCATTGATCCACCATTCTGTTTCTATGCCAGTGCCATGCAGTTTTCATAACTGTTGCTCTATAGTACAGCTTGAGATCAGGGATGAAGATACCTCCAGAAGATCTTTTATTGTAGAGGATTGTTTTAGCATTTCTGGGTTTCTTGTTATTCCATATGAAGTTGAGAATTTTTCTTTCCAGGTCTGTAAAAAATGGTGTTGGTATTTTGATGGGAATTGCATTGAACCTGTAGTTTGCTTTCGGTAAATTGGCCATTTTTAATATGTTAATCCTGCCAACCCATGAGCATGGGAGATCTTTCCATCTTCTCTTATCTTCTTCTAATTCTTTCTTTAGAGACTGGAAATTTTTTTCATACAAGTCTTTGACTTGCTTGGTTAGGGTTACTCCGAGGTACCTTATGTCATTTGTGGCTATTGTGAAGGGTGTTGTTTCCAGAATTTCTTTCTCGACCCTTTTGTCTTTTGTATATAGGAGGGCTACTTATTTTTTTTAGTTAATTTTGTATTTGGCCACTTTGCTGAAAGTGTTTATGAGCTGCAGGAGTTCCCTGGTAGAGTTTTTGGGGTCACTCACATATACTATCATATCATCTCTAAATAGTGATACTTTGACTTCTTCCTTTCCAATCTGTATCCACTTGATCTCCTTCAACTGTCTTATTGCTCTAGCAAGGATTTCCAGAACTATGTTGAAGAGATATGGAGAGAGTGGGCAACCTTGTCTTGTCCCTGATTTCAATGGGATTGCTTTAAGTTTCTTCCCATTCAGTTTGTTGTTGGCTATAGGCTTGCTGTATATCGCCTTTACTATGTTTAGATATGTGCCTTTTATCCCTGATCTCTCCAATACTTTAAACATGAATGGATGTTGGATTTTGTCAAATGCTTTTTCAGCATCTAGGGAGATTATCATGTGTTTTTTTTTTCTTTCTGTTTGTTAATATTGGGAATCACATTGATAGACTTCTGTATATTGTACCACCCCTGCATACCTGGGATGAAGCCTACTTGGTGTTCCAAAATGCAACTTTGTTCCACTGGGTCCTTGGATGCCAAATGCAACCACTCACGGGCAAATTCCCTGAGTCTTAAAAGCATCTCACCTATTCCTACCATGGCCATGAGGGAACAGACTTCTGTTCTCACATATTAGAGATATTAAAAAATAGTTTTCTTGAGTGGTGTACACACATTTCCACCCTGAATAACTTCTTATCTCATATCAGAATTTAATTATGTCAAGTAAAGCTGATTTTTAACTATACAAAGGCTGAAGATGTGCATCAGTAGTAGAACACTTACCTACAACATTCAAGACCATCGTTCAATCCCTAGAATTAGGAAAAAAATGCTTAAATACATCTTTGGGACAGTTGCATATGCATTTGTAGTTGTTATATTTTTTTGCACATTAAATTTATAAAGATTAGTCAATATTCACTTAAATTATCATTAGACTGTAATGAAAATTCATACATTTGCTAAACTATATTATCAAAATTGTATATTGAACTGATTCAAGAGTCAGAAATTAGAAAATCTGACAAGTTTAGTTTGCATATCTAACCCTCATGGCAAAAGCTAGAATTCTCTTCCATACATACAATATTAAAGCAAATTGTATATTAACTCTTTCAGGCCCCTTTTGTGCTTCTTCCATGGTACCATCATTATCTCAAGCTCAGTAACTCCTTCTCACCTAAAGTAAGACTCTAATGGAACTAAGATTCAAGTTATAATTGCATATTGTATTTTCTTATACTTTATAGACATGTTCACAAGTACATTAGTATGTATACATAGTAATAGCAATAATAATAATAAAAGTAATAATAATAAAAATCCTTTTAGATTCACCCAGTAGCATGGAAAGAAGCAGCAAGTCTATTCCTGAAGATTAATCTTTGAAATGTTCAGGTCACATTTATCCTTCCTAAAGGATGACTTTGTATTTTTTTTATTAATGTGTTTACTGTCAAGTGATAACTTCTTTTTAATAGCCTCCCCTTGGATTGATTGGGATGTTTGATAAATTAACATATACTGAGTGGTTAAATGATGTACATATACAACTCAAGGTTTTGAGGCCGGGAATCCAAGGTCATGTTGCTATTAGATTTGCTTTGGGGTGAGACCTTTTTCTCATGACAATCTTCTTACTGGCCTTGTGTGGAAGAGAAAGACATCTCTGCTCTTTCACCCTGCCTCAGGGGATAGTGACCTTCCTATGAAGACCCCACCTTATAACCTCCTCTAAATCTACTTCTAAATCTAATTACTTCCAAATGCCTTTATGTTGGAGTAAGACAGAAACACTCAGTCTTCACAGTCTCTTACTGGGCTATGTATGAGCTTTGTCCACATGGTGGTGAGGTGTGTGTGCATGTGTAAGTGTGTGTGTGTGTATGTGTTTGTTTTCATTGTTCAGTCCACTTTGTGTGTTTGAAACTTGCCAAGGATGCAACTGGCTGCTTCCCTATCACTGGGGTTACAAAAGCATGCCACCACACCCAGCATTTCTTCTGTAGTTTTTGGAGATTAAATTCCAGTCATTGTCCTTATAGGGCCAGCACTGGTATTACTGAGTTGTCTCTTCAGCTGTGCATCATGATTTTTTTAAATTTAATTTAATTTTATTAATTACATTTTATTCACTTTGTATCCCCCCCTAAGCTGCTCCCTCCTCCTCTCCCAGTCCCATTCTCCCTCCCCCTTCTTCACGCATACCCCTCCCCAAGTCCACTGATAAGGAAGGTCCTCCTCTCCTTCCTTCTGATCTTAGTATATCAGATCACATCAGGAGTGGCTTTTTAACATATTACATTAAAAAAACCTTTTAAATGCCAAGCACATACATGGTCTTTGGTTGAGTGTCAGTCTCAGAAAAGACCCTGTGCCCAGATATATTTGGTCCTTGTGGAGCTCCTATCCTTTCCACATCATACTAACTCCCCCTTCTTTCATATAATTCCCTGCACTCTGCCAAAGGTTTGGTTATGAGTCTTAGTATCTGCTTTGAAACACTACTAGGTAGAGTCTCTCAGAAGCCTTCTGTGGTAGACTCCTGTCATATGTTCAATGCACATCCCATTTGTCTTTCTAAATGAGGATAGACCATGTATGGATATAACCTAGAACCTCTGCTCAGATGTAGCCCATGGTAGCTCAGCAACCAATTGGTTTCCCATAGTAATGGAAACAAGGACTATTTCTAACAGGACCTCAATGGCTGGCTCTTTGACCTCCCCACCCCCCAAGGGAGGAGGAGTCCTGCTAGGCCACAGAGGAGGACTTTGCAGCCAGTCCTGAAGATACCTGATAAAACAGGGTCAGATAGGGTAGAAGGTCCTCCCCTATCAGTGGACTTGGAAAGGGGCAGGGAGGAGATGAGGGAACAAAGGTGGGATTGGGAGGGAATGAGGAAATGGGATACAGCTGGGATGCAGAGTTAATAAAATGTAACTAATAAGAAAAATAAAGGAAACAAAACAGAAAAAAATGCCAAGCACACTCCAACTCACCACATTCCCTCTTACCTTGCCATCTTATTTGTGAGATACTTAATGGTGTGGGCTACAAAACTTCTGTTAGTATTTAAATTTACATTATCAGTCAAGATTAGGGAATTAAAATACTCTTGGTAGCCCACGGTAGCTCAGTAACCAAGTGGTTTTCCCTAGTAAGGGCAACAGGAACTATTTTTGACATGAACTCAATGACTGGCTTCTTTACCTCCCCAACACCCCCCCCCCCGAGAGAGGAACAGTCCTGCTAGGCACAGAGGAGAACATGGCAGCCAGTCCTGAAGATACCTGATAAGCTAGGGTCAGATGGAAGGGGAGGAGGACCTCCCCTAGCAGTGGACTTGGAAAGGAGCAGGGAGGTGATGAGGGAGAGAGGGTGGGATTGGGAGGGAATGAGGGACAGGGCTACCGCTGGGATACAAAGTAAATAACCTGTGATTAATATAAAAATTAATAGTAAAAAATACTCTTGGTCTTTCTTTAACAGGATGGAGAGCCTAATACGGGGAAGGAATCCCCCACAATATCAGCGAAGTCCTTACAAGGAGGCTCGTGCAGCCCTTCGGAAGAGGCCTGAAGAGGAGTGTAAGTATGTCTAATCAGATTAAATATGTTCTACGTAGAATTTTGGTGAGTGCAAGAAAAACAAAAATGAACATTTAAAAACTCAGAAAATTAGAGAGGTACTCAATAGATATATGTTAAATTGACCTTTTAAAAAAGTTACAACAAATACAAGTTCTGTGAGCCCCATTTTCCCATGAGTATTTTCTGGCACTTCAAGAACTTCCCATTTGGTTTTTGTGTTAAATGAGAAAAGTCCACGCAGTACTCTAAATGTTTCAATATCTCTATACTTCATACATACCAATGTCTTGAGGAAAAGAACCTTATAAAATGTGCTTAAAATCAACATTTTGCAGTTTCCTTTGCACTACAGTTCTCTTTTGAACATTTTTTTTTCTTTCTTAAAATGTCATACTCTTTGAAAAACACTGTGTTACTAGAGAATTAAATGCCTCAGGGTAAATGTAGACCCATTAGTCAAACTGAAATATTTGATTTAATGGAATTTAGTAAACTGTTTTGAAATATAGATGCTATAAATGACACTCTAAAGACACTTTAATCCAGCCTCAAATTATTTTATATTAGAATGTGTAGTCATCTGTAGAGACTTCATTTAAATATTTATATACCATTGCATATCACAGATTGTTGGAGACTTTTGACATGATATTTGCATCTGAAGTTTTAAAGATGATTCATAATATGAACTTTCCTTGTGGTATTTGCATGCAATTATTTTCAGTATAATAAATTATGACACTCATCTGAATTTTCTCCAATTTTAAAAACTTAATTTTTAATTTCTTAACCATGAAGTTAATACTGAGCTCCACAGTCATAGATAGCACAATAGGTTATTTTTACACTTGCGTTTAAATTAGTTTGAAGTGTGGGGAAGGATTAAATGCACTGCCTGCATATTCAGCAAGTGAAGTGCTTTCAATATGTGCTGTGTAGTAAAGCTAATAAACCCTTTTTGCAGTAGCTTCTATGTCGTTCACTAGAGTGTTGATCTTTTACATGGTGGATTCATGTCTTTTAACCCTATAAACAATATCCAATTAAAAAAAAAACTTAAATGTGAAAGTGAAGATGCTGTTCAGCCAAAAATACTTATGGAGATCATTTCTTTTACTGAATTCATAAGAGACACTGGCCTTTCTCCTCAATTCTTTATATTTGTCTATGGTATAGGTCTATCAATCTTACTTAAAAACTCAGAAGATATGTGGATACATTGATAGATGGTTCCCAGAGAAATAGGGATTTCCATGAGTACCCCTTTAGTGAATTATATAAGCTAATAGTTACTCAATTGAAGTTTACTGTGGCATCCATCCTAATGCCTGTTCCTGTATATAAGACTTTGTGGAAACATGGGCATCACATATTTGTTTAGATGTTCTGCAGAACTACTTTTAGTTGTAGAGAAACACTCAAGCTGTTATGACTCGGGCCAAATGCTCTGCAGAACAAAACCGAAGTCCTTTACCTGGCTTTTTATAGGAAAGTTTATATTTATAAAGTCTCACTAAGTAGTGCAGACTGGCCTTTGCCTCAGCTTCTAAGTGTTGACATAATGACCTAGCCATCCCACATGGCTTGAGAAAGATTTGAACTCCTGTCTGACGTAGTGGTTCATAAATTCTGGCATTTAAGCCAGTAGCAGATGATTCACCCAAGAACTCAATAAATGTGAAGATTCAAAGGCTTATGGCCAAACTTGCTAAATTAAATATCTCATCTGAGAGTGGTTATCTGTATTTTAAGAAGCCATATTAGAGATTATGATGCAAGGTTAAGCCTAAAAATTACTGGCTAAGCAAGTGATTGATGGCAAATAAGAGTAATCCATCAACTACACAAGACTAATGATGATAACTATATTGGTAGATACATTTCATTCTTAAGCCTTATTGCTTCCTGGTATAAACTACATATATTGACTATACATATTTCATATATAGGTAAGAAAATTATTACTATAACTACTGGAAGCCTCTACATGAAATATATATATTATATATACTTATAAATATGTTTTATATGTATGTAATTTTATTATCTTCCACAGAGATCTAAGTTGCCCCTTGTTAATGTAATGGGAAGTCCCTCCTGTGTTCTAATAGGGAAACATTAACTCCCGAGAAAAAGACAACATTTTTTTTAATATTAGAAACAAAACATTGTAGTAGTTTATTAACTTTAGAGGCGCATGAAGATGTCACCTCTCTAACACAAGACGTGTGGCAGTAACTGCTTGCAGTACACTTCTTGTTATATTCATAAAGAACTCAATTTATATACCTTTAAAATATGGGTGATGGTGAGTCATGCCTTGATGCCTTGCAGGACTATTGTGAGGAGACAAATATTTACATTAAGTGTGTGCACAGAATCTGAGACATAAAAATTTTTCTTTGGCCCTTTGATTTTTTTCACAGCCTCAAACTTTGTCTGTTGCTAATATTACTGTCTTATACCAAATTAATTTCTGTTTAAGTATAATATGTTTTTATATCAAAAATACAAATTTTCTGAAAATTCATGAGCCTTTAGCTTCTAAAGAATGAAATGCCAAAAACTGAAAATTCATGTTACTCCTTTTATAGAAAAAAATAATGTGTAATGCAAGTTCCACACAGGCAGCATCAGGCTGACTTGGCAACTGCTAGACTATAATTCATGTTATCCAGCAATGCACCTAACGTGATGAAGTGATGTCTGTTGATGCCACAGGTTCAGCCTAGGGTCCAACCCACTCCTTCTGCTCATTTCCCAGGGCAAGCTTCCACATCAGAAAAGCAGCATCACAGAGGGTCTAGGGGCATCATCTACCTGTTTGGAGAACAAAGAATGTGGAGCTCCATTCAGATGTCAATATCTCTTTGTAGAAGGTCTTGCTAATGGCATATTTCACACTACTATCTTTTGTAAGCCCTAAACTTTTATAGTATTTTCAATATTGACATCAACCTTAGGTCACCAGACACTGCTCTTAGCTAGTTATTAAATATTAATTTTATCTAGCTGTGCTGTGTCTACCAAGGCTGAGCAAACATCCAGAAAAAAAAATAAGTTAATTCTTACATAAACAAACTTTCAGGCACAGCCAAGTTATTCCTCATTTAAAAAAAAAGTCTAATAAAAATTTGTCCTTGAGGAGGTCATCCAGTCCTGAAGACACCTGATAAAACAGGGTCAGATAAAAGGGGAGGAGGTCCTCCCAGTCAGTGGACTTGGAAAGGGGCAGGGAGGAGATGAGGGAGGGAGGGTTTGGGAGGGAATGAGGGAGCGGGATACAGACGGAATACAGAGTTCATAAAATGTAACTAATGATAAAAAAATAAAATAAAAATAAAAATAAATAAAACACAATCAAGGAAAAAAAATGTCCTTTAAACTACAACCTTAATCAGTTTATGTTCTGTTCCAAAGATCTCCCCAAAGAGCCATCTGTGGCAGCCCCATTTGCTCGCTTCACACTTGGTCCCTCAAACAAGCCTGATGGGGCTCCAACCTTCATTCCACTCATACAACTTTCATTCAAGACACCAATGACCTCTTCATGCTACTATAAAGATTTTCTATCTCCATGACACCAGCTCCAATACATCCATTGGTTTAATTTATCATGTATTTCTCTCAATTGTGTGTCAGGAGTTTAGGCCTAGCTTCTCTGGGCCTTACTAGGAGCTCAGTTTGGGAAGGATCTATTTGTGAATGCTTTCAAGCTGACAGCTAACTTCTTTTTTTGGCTGCTTTCTGGAGACACCTCTTAAGTGCCATATACTTTCCCTTTTGGCTGTATGGACACTCTAAATGGATGCATATTCTCCCTTTTCCCAGTTAGACTTTCCCCCCTGTTTTACACCTTTTCAACTGACTAAACCAAAACCACCCAAGATAATCTCATTTTCTGTTAATTCAAAATAATACTGCTGGAACCACAGTGCCAATGTATTTTTGCCATATTCTCTTGGCTCGCAGAAAGTTACAGTTTTCTGCATTCACAAGAGTAGTTTTTGCAAAAATCCAATATCAGAAGATGTAATGACATTGACAACAGCACAATCTTAGAGTTCTGCTTCGCCATTTGTTAAACTCATCAAACATTTTAAGTGCTTTCTAAAATAAATAAATAAATAAATAAATAATTTAAGCATTTACAGTCTTCCAAAGATCATTTGTTAAAATCTGATTACTGAAGGATGATAGTAGGAGGAATGCTTTGAGATGAAGTTTGAGCATCAGAACAGAATCATTGTAAATGGAGTTGGTAATCTCATAAAAGGACCCCAAGAGACTTCTTCATCCTTTCTATACTGTGAGCACATGTGTGAAAGGGACCTCCATGAACCATAAAATGTCCCTTACCAAGCTCCCAAACCATCCACACTTTGATCTCAGAACTGTGGGAAGCACACTCTTCTGCTGATGAGTCTCTCAGGTGTCCACAGCTTGTTACAGCAGGAATATATCAACACAGATGCTCCTGTGCTCATGACTACCATAATGCAATGCTCTCATAGATTTCCTCCAGTATTTTAGCTTACTCTCTTGCACACTCAACTGTCTCTTTCCAGCAATAAATACTAGTTTTAGAAGCAGTTCAATGTCTTCTTCTTTCTAAATATAACACCATATACTACCACCACAGACATCCCATCAGTGTCAGCTAGTCCCGTAATCAGATGACTCACAACAGATATCTCCAGCCCACCTCAGCTATTTACACACTAGGAAAATCACAAATACAGATCCAGGTTGCCCATACTCCTTTCAAACCCTGAATATCTCCTAGGATCTTTGTTTTACTTTTAAATGATGTTAAAAATCATTTTTTAAACTTTTCTTTATTATTATTATTATTTTTTTACACTTTATTTACTTTGTATCACCCCAAAAGCCCCTCTCTCCTCCCCTCCCAATCCCACCCTTCGTCCCCCTTCTTCACTCATGCCCCACACCAAGTCCACTGATAGGAGACCTCCCCCTCTCTTTCCTTCTGATCTTAGTCTATCAGATCACATCCAGAGTGACTGCATTGTCATTTTCTGTGGCCTAGTAAAACTGCTCTCCCCTCAGGGGGAGGTGATCAAAGAGCAGGCCTATCAGATTGTGTCAGAGGCAGTCCCTCTTCCCATTAATATGTAACCTACTTAGACACTAAACTGCCATGGATTGCATCTGCGCAGGGGTTCTAGGTTATCTCCATGCCTGGTACTTGGTTGGAGTACGGGTCTCTGGGAAGACCCCTGTTTACAAACCTTCTAGTTCTGTTGCTCTCCTTGTGGGGTTCCTGTCCTCTCCATAACCTACTATTTCCCACTTCTTACATAAGATTCCATGCACTCTGCCCAACAGTTGGCCATAAAGACTCGGCGTCTGCTTTGATAGTTTACAGGGCAGAGCCTTTCAGAGGCCCTCTGTGGCAGGTTCCTAGGTTCTTTCCTGCATTCTTCTTCTTCTGATGTCCATTCTCTTTGCCTTTCGGGATGAGGATTGAGCATTTTAGTTAAAGTCCACTCTCTTGATTAGTTTCTTTACATGGACAGATTTTAGGTTTATCCTAAAGTCTATATGAGTAAGTATATACCATGTGTGTCTTTCTGCTTCTGGGAAAGATCACTCAGGATGATCCTCTCCAGGTCCCAACATTTACCTGCAAATTGCATGATTTCCTTATTTGTCATTGCAGAGTAATACTCCACTGTGTAGATGTACCACAATTTCTGCATCCACTCTTCAGTTGAGGGGCATTTGGGCTGTTTCCAGCTTCTAGCTATTACAATTAAAGCTGCAACAAACATGGCTGAGCAAATGTACTTATTGTGTACTTGAACCTCTTTTGGATATATGCCTAGGAGTGGTATGGCTGGATCTTGAGGAAGCACTATTCCTAGTTGTCTGAGAAAGCGCCAAATTGATTTCCAGAGTGGTTGTACAAGGTTACATTCCCACTGACAGTGGAGGAGGGTTCAACTTTTTCTACAATTTCTCCACGTATTGTCACTTGAGTTTTTCATCTTGGCCATTCTGATGGGTGTAAGGTGAAATCTCAGTGTCCTTTTGATTTGCATTTCCCTAATGGCTAATGACATTGAGCATTTCTTTAAGTGTTTCTCTACCATTCAATATTCCTCTATTGAGAATTCTCTGTTTAGCTCTGTTCCCCATTTTTTAATTGGATTACTTGGTTTGCTGCTTTTCAGCTTCTTTAGTTCTTTGTATATGCTGGATATTAGCCCTCTGTCAGATAAAGGGTTAGTGAAGATTCTTTCCCAATCTGTAGGCATTCGTTTTGTTTTGATGACAGTGTCCTTTGCTTTACAGAAGCTTTTCAGTTTCATGAGGTCGCATTTGTTGATTGTTGCTCTTAGAGCCTGTGCTGTTGGTGTTCTGTTCAGGAAGTTTACTCCTGTACCAATGAGTTCTAGGGTATTCTCCACTTTTTTTCTAGCTGATTTAATGTGTCTGGTTTTATGTTGAGGTCTTTGACCCACTTGGACTTCAGTTTTGTGCAGGGTGATAAGTATGGATCTATTTTCATTTTTCTACATGTAGACATCCAGTTGGACCAGCACCATTTGTTGAAGATGCTATCTTTTTTCCACTGTATGGTTTTGGCATCTTTGTCAAAAATCAGGTGTCCATAAGTGTGTGGGTTTATTTCTGGGTCTTCTGTTCAGTTCCATTAATCCACCATTCTGTTTCTATGCCAGTACTATGCAGTTTTTAAAACTGTTGCTCTATAATATAACTTAAGATCAGGGATGGAGATACCTTCAGAAGATCTTTTATTGTAGAGGATTGTTTTAGCAATTCTGGGTTGCTTGTTATTCCATATGAAGTTGAGAATTTTTCTTTCCAGGTCTGTAAAGAATTGTGTTGGCAATTTGATGGGAATTGCGTTGAATCTGTAGATTGCTTTTGGTAAGATGGCCATTTTTCCTTCCAAGCCATGAGCATGGGAGATCTTTCCATCTTCTGATATCTTCTTCTAATTCTTTCTTTAGAGACTGGAAATTTTTTTTCATACAAGTCTTTGACTTGATTGGTTAGGGTTACACCAAGGTACTTTATGTCATTTGTCGCTATTGTGAAGGGTGTTGTTTCCCTCATTTCTTTCTCAGCCCTTTTGTCTTTTGTATACAGGAGTGCTACGCATTTTTTTGAGTTAATTTTGTATCCAGCCACTTTCTCCTGAAGGTATATATTAGCTGTAGGAGTTCCCTGGTAAAGTTTTTGAGGTTGCTCACATATACTATCATATCATCTGCAAATAGTGATAATTTGACTTCTTCCTTTCCAATCTGTATCCCCTTGATCTCCTCCTGTCTTATTGCTCTAGCAAGGACTTCCAGCACTATGTTGAAGAGATATGGAGACAATGGGCATCCTTGCCTTGTCCCTGATTTCAGTGAGATTGTTTTAAGTTTCTCTCCATTCAGTTTGATGTTGGCTATAGGCTTGCTGTATATCGCCTTTACTATGTTTAGATATGTGCATTGTATCCCTGATCTCTCCAATACTTTAAACATGAATGGATGTTGGATTTTGTCAAATGCTTTTTCAGCATCTAGGGAGATTATCATGTGTTTTTTTTCTTTCAGTTTGTTAATATGGTGGATCACATTGATGGATTTCCGTATATTGAACCACCCCTGCATACCTGGGATGAAGCCTACTTGGTCATAGTGCATAATATCTTTGATATGTTCTTCGATTCGGTTTAGCAAGTATTTTGTTGAGTATTTTTGCATCTATGTTCATAAGGGAGATTGGCCTGAAATTCTCTTTCTTTGTTGAGTCTTTGTGAGGTTTAGGTAACAACTATATGGTCTATTTTGGAGAAGGTTCCATGAGGTGCTGAGAAGAAGGTAAATTCTTTTGTGTTTGGGTGTAAGGTTCCATAAATGTCTGTTAGGTCTATTTGATTATGAATCAAATTTGATTATGACCTCTCTTAGAAACATTGTTTCTTTGTTTAATTTCTGTTTAGTTGACCTGTCCTTTGTTGAAAGTGGGGTGTTGAAGTCTCCCAGTATTAATGTGTGGGGATCTATATGTGGTTTAAGTTTTATCAATGTTTCTTTTACAAATGTGGGTGCTCTTGTATTTGGGGCATAGATGTTCAGGTTTGTGAAGTCTTGCTGGTGGAATTTTCCCTTGATGAGTATGAAGTATCCTTCCCCATCTGTTTTTATTAATTTTGATTGAAAGTCTATTTTATCACATATTAGAATGGCTACTCCTGCTTGCTTCTCGGGTCATTTACTTGGAAAGTCGTCTTCCAACCCTTTACCCTCAGGTAATGTCTATCTTTGCCTTAGGTGTGCTTCTTGTATGCAACAGATTGCTGGGTTTTGTTTATGCATCCATTCTGTTAGTCTGTGGTCATAATGTTTTGTGCTTGGTTGGTTTTTTTTTTTTTTTTTTTTTACTGCAGTAAGGTTAGCTAATTTTCTTGGGTTGTATTTTCCCTTCCAGTGTCTTCTGTAATGCTGGATTTGTTTGTAGGTATTGTTGAAATTTGTTTTTGTCATTAAATATCTTGTTTTCTCATCTATCAGGACTGAGAGTTTTGCGGGGTAGAGTAGCCTGGGCTGACATCTGTGTTCTCTTAGGGTCTGCATGATATCTGTCCAGGCCCTTCTGGCTTTCATAGTCTCTGTTGGGAATTCAGGTGTGATTCTAATAAGTTTGCCATTATATGTTACTTGGCCTTTTTCCCTTGCAGCTTTTAGTAGTTTTTCTTTGTTCTGTATACTTACTGTTTTGACTATTATGTGGCATGTGGCAGGAGGATTTTCTTTTCTGGTCAAATTTTTTGGGTGTTCTCTATACCACTTGTATTCTTATTGGCCTCTCCTTTAACTTGGGGGAAATTTCTTCCATGATTTTGTTGAAAATATTTTCTGGGTCTTGGAGAAGGGAATCTTTTTTTTCCTCTATTCCTATTATTCTTAGGTTTTGTCTTTTCATATTGTCTTGGATTTCTTGGATGGTCTGTGTCAGGAATTTTTTGGATTTAACATTTTCTTTGACAGATACATTGATTTTTTCCATTGTATCTTCTACACCTGAGATTCTTTCTTCTATCTCTTGTAGTCTGCTGGTTATGCTTACCTCTGTAGTTCCTGTTTTCTTCCCTAAATTCTTCCTCTCCATTATTTCCTCCATTTGTGTTTTCTTTAATTTTTCCAGTTCTATCTTCAGGTCTTGTGTTGTTTTGTTTACTTCCTTCACCTGTCTGATTGTATTTTCCTTTTTTTTCTTTTAGTTTCTTCAGCTATGTTTCTTTTAGTTCTTTCAGTGATTTAATTATTTCTTCTCTGAAGGCCGCAAACTGTTTGGCTGCATATTCCCATATTTCTTTATGGATGGCCATAGTCTGCTTGTCTTTAACTTCCTCCATTTGTTTATGGATAGCCATGATCTCTTTGGTTTTATCTTCCTCTAATTCTTTACATATTTTTTGTTTCCTCTATTATCCTCTTCATCAGCATAGATGTAAGGTCATCTTCTTGATTTTCTATTATACTGGGTTGTCCAGGGCTGCTCGTCCTGGATGTCTGGGTCCTGGAGATGCCATATTGCTCTGTCTTTTGTTGTTTGGACTTTTATGCTGACCTCTACCCATTGGGCTGTTTTAGGTGTTGGCTGTTAGTTTCTGTGCTTCCTGGAGTCCTGAGTTAGGGAGAATCCCCTTGGCCGGTAGATGATTTTTTCCTGAAGGAGGCCTCCTCTGCTTTTTGGGTATGGTCACTGTATAGCCAGTGTTTCACAGGAATTGCCACTGCTCACCTCAGGTGTATAGACCTGAGTAGTAGCTGGGGTCTTTGTTAGTTAGAGGGGCTCTCTTCTCACCCATAGAAGTTCACAAGACAGTTTTCCTGCTGCTGGGTTTCTTGTTCTGAATTTAGTTAGCTGTTGTTTTTGTTGTTATACTGTTTTCCAGGTACAGCTGTCTTGAAGATCCTGCTGATTCCCTAGCTGTGGGGTTTTCTCCCAACAGGGAAACTCAGTCTGATATCCTGGGGCACATAGCTCTGTTCGGGAAGGTGAGAGGAGCATCCAGCAAGTCTCTAGGCCAGGGGCTGAGTGCTCTGCTCTGGGCCTGAAGAATGTGCGCCTAGGTTGAGTTGGCCCCTGGGGGCGCTGCTCTGGTCTGGATGCTGTGCACACCTCTGTAGGCTGGCAACTGAGGGCTCCTCTCTGGTCTGGAAGCTGGGTGCCTCACTCTGGGCCAGAAGCTGTGTGTCCCTGTCTGGGATGGAGGCTGTGGGTGCCGTTCTAGTCCAGATGCTGTGCACCCGGGTCTGTGATGGCAGCTGAGGGTGCTGCTTTGGTCCAGAGGCTGTACGCTCTGATCTGGGCTGGCAGTGTGTGTCCCCTTCTGGGCCAAATTGGGGACCGCCCTTCTGTCTGGGATGGCGAGTCGAACCCGCAGGCACAGACATGTTCGGTTCCACCTTTCTGGCCTTTGGGAGCCTGGGCGTCTGTCTAAACTGGGAAATTTTCCTGAGAACTTTTCAGGTTGGGGGTGTCGGCTGAGTGCTCTGAGATCAAACCAGCACATCCGATTCCCTCCCTGTGGGTTTGCACCAGACAGTGAAACTCAGTCTCTGGTGCCCTGGGGTCCACAGTTCTATCTGAGGCAGTGAATCAGGCATGCAGGCAGGGCTCTGTGCTGGAGCCTGGGTCCTTCACTCTGGCTCTGGGCTCGCTCCTGGGGCGCCCGTGGAACCCGAGTCTTTTCCAAGGGATGTCTAGGTGACCTAAAGTCGGTCCCAATCATTTCCTGCGACATGGGGTTTTCTCTTGACTGGAGATTCCAGTCTCTGATGTTGTGGTGTACACAGTTCAGTCTGGAACCGTGATCAGAGCACACTGGCGTGTGGCTCTGGGCTGGCGTCCAAGCGTCTGGCGGAACCGGGATCTCTTCCATGGTTTAGCCGGGTGAGTTGAAAGCTGATTGAATCCCCCACCGTGGGGTATCCTCTCACCTGGGAAACACAATCATTTGTGTTTTATGGCCACGAGTTCTGATTGCTGGTCACTGTGCCGTTCCTGCTGTGCTGCTGGTCAGAATGAGAGCCCTCCTGGCGCTGCCATCTTGCCCCGCCCTTTTAAAAATCATTTTAATCTAGGGGTCATTGTTCATATTCTCTCACCCGTTTTGCTGTCTATTTTGATTTCAAGGTCTCTCAATGTCACTTCATAAGTACAATTTGAATCTCCCACAAATAACCCTTGCAAAGGTTCCTAGGTGCTGCGGGACACTCCCTCATGTGACTTTCTTAAACACAGTTCTGAAAGTCTTTCATCTTAATATTGCCCTCAGATTCTACCCATAAGCAGGAAGGCCTTCCTGTAAGTGATAATCCCTCACAGAGCCACTCCTCTACTCCTCCAGGTTCATCATGAGTGTAACTTCTCATCACTCTGCTCAAACCACACTGCAGCATCATTAATCTTTGATCACAGTGGCACAAGGATAGAATATAGTTCTGTCAGAACTATTAGTTAAGACTATCTGGTCTCGGTCTCTAGTGTGTGTATGTTTTTCTTTGTTTTTGTTTTTGTTTTTTTAAATGTCTTTGTCAACAATGAAGTGATCATAGCTGGGTGGGACTACTTCTAGGCCCACTACTAATTTCCATTGGTCTTTTTTGGTGTGGCTCTTCAGTATAATTTGAAGTCATAAATTTTGTGACCACTAGCAGGCTTCTTTTTGCTTAGGATTGCTTTGATTATCTGTGGTCTTCTGTGTTTCTATATGAATTTCAGAATTAGGTTTTCTCATTCTGTGAAGAATTGTCATTGGATTTTGATGAGAACTATATTGACTGTATATTAGTTTTAGAAATGTAGTCATTTCTCTAATTTAAGAGCATGGCAGGTGCTTCAAACATGTGTCTTCTTAAATTTCCTATCTATCGTTGTTATTACTTCCTTGGGTAGATGTGTTCCTAAATATTTTTTGAACCCATTACAAATGACATAGTTTTCCTGTTTCTTTCTAAGCAAGTTTGTTCTTGGCTTACTTCTGATGGAATAGAAGCTGCTGATTTCCACATACTGGTTTTGTGTTCTTAAGCTTTACTGAAAGTGTTTAACATATCTGAAAGTTTTCTGGTAGATTCTTTTAAGTATAGAATCATATCATTTGAATATTGGGATATTTGACATCCTCCTTTCCTGTTTTTATACCTTTTATATCTGTCTCTTGTTGCTTTGATTAAGATTTAGTATGCTATATTAAATAGGAATGGAGTGAATAAACATATTTGCAAATTTTACTTATTTAGTGTGATGTTGGAAATAGGTCTGTTGTACATAGACTTTATTTTGCTGAGTCACATTGCATGTGTTCTGGATTCTTATCTTCACAATTCTTATCATTAAGGCACTCAGAACTTTTTCAAATTTTATTTCTTCATCTATAAAGTAATCACGGAATTTTGGCATTAAGTTTATTTATATGGCATATTACCTTTACTATTTATATATATTTGCTCTTCTCAGATACAATTAACTTGGTGTTGGCATATGGTTGTTTATTGTTAATTCAATTTATAATTATCTTGTTAAGAAATTTTGTGTCCATGTTTGCCAGGGACATAGGACTTTAGGGATTTTTGTTTTGTTGTTATTATTTAGTTTTGACACCAAAGTTAATACTGACTCTGTAGAATTACTTTGGTCCTGTTCTTTTCCCTTCTATTTCATAGACTACTTTGAGAAGCATTTGTATTTTCTCATCTTTAAGTTCCATAGAATTCAGCAGTAGATCTATCTAGTATTGGACTTCTTTTATGGGGAAACCATTAATTACTACTTTAATTTCATTGATTTTTATGGATATATTTACATTGCCTATATCCTGGTTTTTTTTTTGTAGTAAATTATTTTATCTTTTTTAATTTTTATTTTATTTTATTAATTATACTTTATTCACTTTGTATCCCCCTATAAGCCCCTCCCTTCCCCCCTCCCGATTCCACCCTCCCTCCCCCTTCTTTACTCATGCTCCTCCCCAAGTCCAATGATAGGGATGGTCCTCCTCTCCTTCCTTTTGATCTTAGTCAATCAGATCACATCAGGAGTGGCTGCATTGTCACCTTCTGAGGCATGGTAAGGCTGCTCCCTCCTCAGGGGGGAGATGCTCAAAAAGTAGGCAATCAGATTATGTCAGGGCAGTCCCTCTTCCCATTACTATGTAACCCACTTGGACACTACACTGCCATGGACTACATCTGTGCAGGGGTTCTAGGGTTATCTCCATGCCTGGTACTTGGTTGGAGTATGAGTCTCTGGGAAGACCCCTGTGTTCAAATTTTATGGCTCTGTTGCTCTCCTTGTGGAGTTCCTGTCCTCTCTAGATCTTACTATTTCCCATTTCTTTCATAAGATTCCATGTACTCTGCCCAACAGTTGGCCATAAGTCTCAGCATCTGCTTTGATAGTCTGCAGGGCAGAGTCTTTCAGAGGCCCTCTGTGGCAGGTTCCTAGGTTGTTTCCTGTTTTCTTCTTTTTTTGACATCCATCCTGTTTGCCTTTCAGGATGGGGATTGAGCATTTTAGTCAGGGTCCTCTTTCTAGAATAGTTTCTTTAGATGTACAGATTTTTGTAGGTTTATCCTATGTTATATGTCAATATGAGTGAGTATATACCGTGTATGTCTTTCTGCTTCTGGGAAAGTTCACTCAGGATGATCCTTTCCAGGTCCCAACATTTACCTGCAAATTGCATGATTTCCTTATTTGTCATTGCAGAGTAATACTCCATTGTGTAGATATACCACAATTTCTGCATCTACTCTTCATTTGAGGGGCATCTGGGCTGTTTCCAGCTTCTGGCTATTACAAATAAAGCTGCTACAAACATGGTTGAGCAAATGTCCTTATTGTGTACTTAAGCCTCTTTTGGATATATGCCTAGGAGTGGTATGGCTGGATCTTGAGGAAGCGCTATTCCTAGTTGTCTGAGAAAGCGTCAGATTGATTTCCAGAGTAGTTATACAAGTTTACATTGCCACCAGCAGTGGAGAAGGGTTCTCCTTTCTCCACAAACTCTCCAGCATGTGTTGTCCCTTGAGTTTTTCATCTTGGCCATTCTGATGGGTGTAAGGTGAAATCTCAGGGTTGTTTTGATTTGCATTTCCCTAATGGCTAATGAGGTCGAGCATTTCTTTAAGTGTTTCTCTGCCATTCGATATTCCTCTACAGAGAGTTCTCTGTTTAGCTCTGTCCCCCATTTTTTAATTGGATTACTTGGTTTGCTGCTTTTCATCTTCTTTAGTTCTTTGTATATGCTGGATATTAGCCCTCTGTCAGATAAAGGGTTGGTGAAGATTCTTTCCCAATCTGTAGGCATTCATTTTCTTTTGATGATGGTGTCCTTTGCTTTACAGAAGCTTTTCAGTTTCATGAGGTTCCATTTATTGATTGTTGCTCTTAGAGTCTTATATCCTGGTTTTAATTTCTTAGATTATATGTCTTTCTTTTTTTAATCTCCAAACATTTGTCATTTATTTAAAGTGGAGTTTACAAAAATAATTTCATATTTTTTCAGAAATATACCACATTATTATTCTTATTTTAGTGAATCATTGTTTCTGTGTTCTCCAAAGGAAACAATTATTTTTATGTATATTTTGCAACATTTACAATTTTTATGCCTCTCTCTGTTTAATTTTGGTTTCTAAATATGTTGGATTAAATATATGCAACAATATTAAAAGATAGCAATGATAAATTCATGTCTTTTTTACTTTATTTTATTTATTACATTTTTTCACTTTATATCCCAGCTATAGCTCCCTTCCTCATGCACTCTCAATTCTGCTCTCCCTCCCTCTTCTCTTCCCATGCTCCTCCCCCAGTCCACTGATAGGGGAGGTCCTCTTCCCCTTCTATCTGACCCTATCTTGTCAGGTCTCATCAGGTCTGTCTGCACTGACTTCCTCTGTGACCTGGTAAGACTGCTCCCCTTTCAGGTGGAGGTGATCAAAGAGCCAGGCCATGAGTTTATGTCAGAAATGGTCCTTGTTCCTATTATTTAGAAACCCTCTTGGACACTGAGCTGCCATGAGCTACATCTGTACAGGGGTTCAATGTTATCTCCATGCATGGTCCTTGGGTTGAGTATCAGTCTCAGAAAAGACCCATGTGCCCCTTTTTTGTTGTTGTTGTTCTGTTGTTCTCTTTGTGGAACTCCTGTCCTCCAAGTCTTCCATCTCCCCCTTCTTTCATAAGATTCCCTGAACTCTGAAAAAGTTTCCTTCTATTTTCAAACTCACTAAAATATAATGTTTGATGTATTCTCTAATAATCTTCCGGATTTCACTGAAGTCTACTGAGAAGTTATTTTTATTTCTAATTTTATTAATTTGTGCTTTCTCTCCATTTTATTTAGGGTTTTGTCAAACTTGTGAATTTCTTTTTAAAAATCAGCTCTGTTTAATCAACTTTATATATTGTTTCTTCAGTCTCTATCTTATTAATTTTTCTTCATCTTTACTATTTCTTGACAGATGGACTTGACCTCTCATTTTTTTTTCTCTAAAATATGAAAGTTTATTATTAGGTTATTTATTTTAGTCTTTTTTTGGTTTTTCTTTAATGTAAATATTTATAGAGATGAACTTTCCTTTCCATACTAAATTGAGTGTATTCCAGAGGTTACTATAAACATTAGTACCATTTTCATTTGATTCTAGGAATTGTAAATTTTCTTCAATAACCTGCTATTCATGTAGAGGTGTGTTGTTCAGACTCTAGGTATGCCTGTATTTCCCAAGGTTTCTGTAACAGTTGATTTCTACCTTATTCCACCACTGGCTGATAAGAGACAAATAATATTTTTATATTTTATTTGTTGAAGTTTATTTTGCCGCCTATAATGTTATCAGTTTCAGAGAAGGTTCAATTTGCCACTGAGAAGAATGTATACTGTCTGTTGGCTTGAATATTGCAGATATATCTGCTAAATACCACTGGTTTGTTGAATTACCTAGTTTTAAGGCTCTTTATTGATATTTACTTTGGGAAACATAGCTAAATATTACAGTGGCATGCTGATGCTTTCCATTGTATTCAGGATATATGTAGCTATTTGTGTTCTTTACTATTTGTTTTGTGAATTTGGGACTCTTACGACTCAGTGTTAGCAAAACTGAATACCTACCTGTAAGAATATGAATTTAGATGGATAAATTTTGTCCTGTCAAATCAACTGAAAATTGATCAAAGATCTTAAAACTTGAAAAACTGAAAACACAGCAAAAACATTTCAAGATGCAGACACAGTCAAGAATTTACTGAACAGGTCTCCAGTTGCAGAAATGGGAATGAAAAAGATTAAAATACTTTTACATATCAAAGGAAAGTACCAGAACATAAACAGACATCCTACACAGTGAGACAAAACTCATGTGAGTCATGCTTCAGAAAAGAAGGTTAATTTCTAGAATATGTAAAGAACTATATAAATTATCACACATGAAAACTGTCAATGGGCCAATGAGATTAATATTATGTTTAGGAAAACAATAATAACCTGACCAAATCAAGTACTTATATCATGTAATCATCCCAAATTTCAAAATATTAAGCACCTTTAGTAAAGGTCATTATATCTAGTCATGTTGCTATCTTGATATTAGCCACTAGAAGTAAATGAACCTGGTCCTATGCTTGGGCTGGCTTTACAAACTCCTGGCATTGTCAATTTTAATCCCCAAGTTCTGGCTGTATGTTTCCCTCTATACCAAGGTGTAGCATGTCATTTTCCTGTAACTGCTCATATTTGTAATCATCCTTTTCCTCCTAACACACAAGAACAGGGGATGAAACACTGGATTTCATACAGGGTAGGCAATTATGCACCACTGAGCTACATCCCAGTGCCCTTCCTCTTTTATTATGTTTTTAAAAGTTTGAGACAGTCTTCATAAGTTGCTTAGATTGGTCTGGAACTCATTCTGTAGCTCAAGCTAGCCTTGAACTTTGAATCTTCCTCCTTCATCTACCTGAGTAGAAGAAATTAAAGGCTTGTACATTAAAGCTAGAATCAACTACCTTACCTTTTGACATTGTTTCCCATTTTACTTTTCACTTTCAGAGATCTGGGAACTTTGACAGTCACCCTTGATAAGAATTATAGTTTTAAAATGGCAGTGAATAAAAAATAGAACATCAATACAACATAGATGGTTTATGATAAATAGAGAAATATCAGTACAGAATGTGAATGAAATATATGCAGGGACTTTCCTGTGGAAAAGACTTGGAAAGTCTAGGATCTCATCTCTAGTGAGATAAAAAGCAAAATAACAAATCAAGGGCTAACCTGAGCTACATAGTCAGACCCTATCTCAAACAGCAAACAAAGATGTGATTCTGGAGCTTCAGTCCTCTAGTAAGCTTCATCTCAGCTCTGCTGTCTGAAAAAAAAATGTTTTTTAATTAATAAATTTATTTATATTCTTTATACTCTCATCATAGCCTCCTCCCCTCCAGGTCTCACTCTCCTTCCCTCTTCCTTCATCCTTCCTCCCCTATTCCTCAGAAAAAGCTCTTGTCACCTCCAGGTCCTTCTATTCTCCTCCTTTCCTCCACTTTTCAACAAAACTCTGTACACTTCACACAAAGTTTGGCTGTGAGTCTCCCCATCTATTTCTATCTGCTGCAGGGTAGAGCCTCTCAGAGGACAGCTATGCTAGGTTCCTGTCTGCAAGTATAGCAGAGTATCATTAATAGTGTCTGGGGTAGGCTCTTTCCCATCATGTAGGTCTCAGGTTGGGGCAGGTATTTCTTGGACATTCCCTCAATCTCTGCTCTGTCTTTATCCCTGGACACCAAAGCAGGATAAATTTTGTGTCAAAGCTTTTGCACATAAGTTAGTGTTCCTCTCCCTCCACGAAAGGTTCTCTCTAATTAGAGGGTGGCCTCTTAAGTCTCCATGACCCTTGCTACTAAGAGTCTCAACTTGAGTCACCCCCATATTTTCTCAGAAGCCTACAATATCTTAGATCTCCGCTTGTAAGAGAGATGCCACTGCTCTTGGTTTCTCTTCTTTCTTCAGGCTCTCTGTCTCCCTCACTTCCCCAGATCTGCCCAGAACTGACCTCCACCCTCATTTATCTCTCGAGTCCCTCTCCTATTTTGTTCCCTCACTCCAACCACTTCAGTGGTCTATTTGATTTTCTCTTCTGAGTGAGATATAAATGTACTCCCTTTGGTCCTCTTTGTTATTTATCCTATTTGAGTCTGTGAATTGTAGTATGTTTATCCTGTACCATATGGCTACAATCCAGTTATAAATGAGTACATACCAAGTATGTCTTTCTGGATCTGGTTTATATCACTCAAGATGATTATTTTCCAGTTCAATCCATTTTTTTTTTTTGCAAATTTCAGGATATCCTTGTTTGTTTGTTTGTTTGTTTGTTTTAAAATGGCTGAGTAGTATTCCCTTGTGTAAATGTAACACGATTTCTTTATATATTCTTCATTTGAGAAACATCTAGCTTGTTTCCAAATTCTGATTATTCTGAATAAAGCTGCTATGAACATAACTGAGCAAATGTCCTTGTTGAATGACAGAGAATAGTTTGAGTATATGCCCAAGGTAGTATAGCTGGGTCTCGAGGGAGAGCTATTCCCAATTTTCTGCGTAAGTACAAATTGATTTTCAAAGTGGCTGTATAAGTTTGCACTCCCACAATCAATAGAGGAGTGTTCCTCTTTCTCTATATGCTCTCCAGCATGTACTGTCACTTGAGATTTTATCTTAGCCATTCTGACCAGTGTAAGATGAAATCTCAGAGTTGTTTTGATTTCTCTGATGAATAAGGATGTTGAGCATTTCTTTAAGTGCTTCTCAACCATTTAAGAGTCCTTTCTTGAGAATTCTGTTTCGTTCTGTACTCCAGGTTTTAATTGGATTATTTTGTTTGTTGGTGTTTAATTTATTTTTTGAGCTCTTTATTTTTGTTTGTTTGTTTGTTTTATGTTTTTATTTTATTTTTCTTTATTAATTATACTTTAGTCACTTTGTATCCCCCCACAACATGGTTCCTTCCCAATCCCTCCCTTCCTCCACCCTCTGCATGCATGCTCCTCCCCAAGTCCACTGATAGGGGAGGTCTTTTTTTTCCTTCCTTTTGATCCTAGTCTATTAGGTCTCATCAGGAGTGGTTGCCTTGTCCTCTTCTGTGGCCTGGTAATGCTGCTTCCCCCCTCAGGGGGAGGTAATTAAAAAGCAGGCCAATCAGCTCATGTCAGACATAGTCCCTGTTCCTATCACAGTGGAACCCACTTGGATACTGAAATGCCATGGGCTACATCTGTGCAGGGGTCTTAGGTTATCGCCATGCATAGTCCTTGGTTGGAGTATCAGTCTCAGGAAAGACCCCTGTGCTCAGAATTTTTGGTTCTGTTGCTCTCCTTATGGAGTTCCTGTCCTCTCCAGATCTTACTGTTTCCCACTTCTTTCCTAAGATTCCCTGCACTCTGCCCAAAGGTTGCCCATAAGTCTCAGTATCTGCATTGATAGTCTGCAGGGCAGAGCTTTTCAGAGGTCCTCTGTGTCAGGTTCCTGACTTGTTCCCTCTTTTCTCTTTCTTCTGATGTCCAGCCTCTTTGCCTTTATGGGTAGGAATTGAGCATTTTAACAAGAGTCCTCCACCTTGATTAGATTCTTTAGGTGTACAGATTTTAGTAGGTTTATCCTATATTATATGTCTATATGAGTTAGTATATACCATGTGCATCCCTCTGCTGCTGGGATAGCTCACTTAGGATGATATTTCCAGATCCCACCATTTACCTGAAAATTTCATGATTTCCTTGTTTTTAACTGCTGAGTAATATTCCATTGTTTAGATATACCACAATTTGTGCATCCATTCCTCCACTGAGGGGCATCTGGGCTGTTTCCAGCTTCTGGCTATTACAAATAATGCTGCTACAAACATGGTTGAGAAAATGTCCTTATTGTGTACTTGAGAATCTTTTGGATATATGCCTAGGAGTGGTATAGCTGTATCTTGAGAAAGTGCTATTCCTAGTTGTCAGAGAAAGCACCATATTGCTCTCCAGAGTGGTTGTACAAGTTTACATTCCCACCAGCAGGGGAGGAGGGTTCCCCTTTCTCCACAACCTCTCCAAAATGTGCTGTCTTTTGAGTTTTTTATCTTAGCCATTCTGATGGGTGTAAGGTGAAATCTTAGGGTTGTTTTGATTTCTATTTCCCTGATGGCTAATGAGGTTCAGCATTTCTTTAATTGTTTCTCTGCCATTCGATATTCTTCTGCAGAGAATTCTGTTTTTAGCTCTGTACCCCATTTTTTAATTGGATTACTTGATTTTTTGCTGTTTACCTTCTTTAGTTCTTAATATATACTGGATATTAGCCCTCTGTCAGATATAGGGTTGGTGAAGATCTTTTCCCAATCTGTAGACTGTCGTTTTGTACTGAGGACAGTATCCTTTGCTTTACAGAAGCTTTTCAGTTTCATGAGGTCCCATTTATTAATTGTTGCTCTTAGAGCCTGTGCTGTTGGTGTTCTGTTCAGGAAGTTGTCTCCTGTGCCAATGAGTTCAAGGGTATTCCCCACTTTTTCTTCTAAGCGATTTAATAAATTTTTTATATTAGTCTTTTGTCAGATATAGGATTGGTGAAGATCTTTTCCCATTTTGTAGACTGCCATATTGTTCAGTTGACAGTGTCCTTTGCTTACAGAAGCTTTTCAGTTTTTATAGGTCCCACTTATTAATTGTTGATCTTAGAGTCTGAGTGCTGGTGCTCAGTTCAGGAAGTTATCTCCTGTGCCAATGGGTTCAAGAATGATCCCCACTTTCTCTTTTAGGGTATCTGCTTTTATGTTGAGGTCAGTGATCTAATTTGACTTGAGTTCTGTGCATGATAGTAAATATGGATCTATTTGCATTTTTCTACATGTAGATAGCCATTTAGACCTGCACCATTTGTTGAAGATACTTTCTTTTTCCACTGTATGGTTGTGGGTACATTTTTAAAAATCAACTGTCCATAGGTGTGTGAGTTTATTTCTGGGTCTTTGATTGTATTCCATTGATCAACAAGTCTGTTTATATGGCAGTACCATGCAGTTTTATTATTATTGCTTTGTAGTATAATGTGAAGCCAGGGGTGGATATACTTCCAAAAGATCTGTTACTATACAGGATTGTATTAATCATTCTGGGTTTTTTGTTTTTCCATAGGGGGTTTAGAATTGTTCTTTCATGATCTGTAAAGAATTGTGTTGGTGTTTTGATGGGAACTGCATTGAATCTGTGGATTGCTTTTAGTAAGATGGTCATTTTTACTATATTAATCCTACAATCCATGAGTATGAAACACCTTTCCATCTTCTGATATCTTCTTCAATTTCTTTTCTTTTTTTTTTGAATTTTATTTTTTTCTTATCAGTTACATTTTATTAACTCTGTATCCCAGCAGTGTCCCGATCCCTCATTCCCTCCCAGTCCCTCCCTCCCTCCCTAATCTCCACCGTGCCCCTTGCCAAGTCCACAGATAGGGGAGACCTCCTCCCCGTTCATCTGATCCTGTTTTATCAGGTATCTTCAGGACTGGCTGCAAAGCTCTCCTCTGTGGCCTAACAGGACTGCTCCTCCCTTGGGGAGTGGGGAGGCCAAAGAGCCAGTCATTGAGTTCCTGTTAGAAATAGTCCTTGTTCCCCTCACTATGGGAAACCAATTGGTTACTGAGCTACCACAGACTACATCTGAGCAGAGGTTCTAGGTTACATTCATACATGGTCCTTGGTTGCATGTCAGTCTCAGAAAAGACCCTGTGCCCAGATATATTTGGTCTTTGAGGAGCTCCTATCCTTTCCTCATCATACTAACTCCCCTTCTTTCTTATGATTCCCTGTACTCTGCCAAAGGTTTGGTCATGAGTCTTTGCTTTGAAAACACTGCTAGTTAGAGTCTTTCAAATGCGCTCAGTAGACTCCTGTCAATGTTTAATGTGCATCCCATCTGTCTTTCAAAACGAGGATTGATAATCATACCCCATGTCTGCTCTCTTGATTATCTTTTTTAGGTGTATAGATTTCATTATGTTTATCATATCTTATAGGTCTATATAAGTGAGTATATACCGTGTTTGTCTTTCTCCTTCTGGGATATTTCACTCAGGATGGTCTTTTCTAGATCCCACCATTTGCCTGAAAATTTCATGATTTCCTCCTTTTTGATTGCTGAGTAGTATTCCATTGTGTAAAAATACCACAATTTCTGTACCCATTCCTCCGTTGATGGACATCTGGGTTGTTTCCAGGTTCTGGCTATTACAAATAAAGCTGCTATAAACATGGTTGAGGAAGTATCCCTTTTGTGTACTTGAGCAAAGTTTGGGTATATACCTAGTAGTGGGATAGCTGGGTCTTGAGGAAGCACTATTCCTAATTGTCTTAGAAAGCACCAGATAGATTTCCAGAGTGGTTGTACCAGTTTACATTCCCACCAGCAGTGGAGGAGGGTTCCCCTTTCTCCACAACCTCTCCAGCATGTGTTGTCCCTTGAGTTTTTCATCTTGGCCATTCTGATGGGTGTAAGGTGATATCTCAGGGTCGTTTTGATTTGCATTTCCCTGATGGCTAATAAAGATGAGTATTTCTTTAAGTGTTTCTCTGCCATTCGATATTCCTCTGTCAAGAATTCTCTGTTTAGCTCTGTTCCCCATTTTTTAATTGGATTACTTGGTTTCCTGTTTTTCAACTTCTTTAGTTCTTTATATATACTGGATATTAGTCCTCTGTCAGATAAAGGGTTAGTGGAGATTCTTTCCCAATCTATAGGCAGGCGTTTTGTTTTGATGACAGTGTCCTTTGCTTTACAGAAGCTTTTCAGTTTCATGAGGTCCCATTTATTGATTGTTGCTCTTAGAGCCTGTGCTGTTGGTGTTCTGTTCAGGAAGTTGTCTCCTGTGCCTATGAGTTCTAGGCTGTTCCCGACTTTTTCTTCTAATAGATTTAGAGTATCTGCTTTTATGTTGAGGTCTTTAATCCACTTGGACTTTAGTTTTGTGCAGGGTGATAAATATACATCTATTTTCATTTTTCTGCATGTGGACATCCAGTTGGACCAGCACCATTTGTTGAAGATGCTGTCTTTTTTCCATTGAATGGTTTTGGCTTCTTTGTCAAAAATCGAGTATTCATAGGTGTGTGGGTTTATTTCTGGGTCTTCTATGCGGTTCCATTGATCCTCCTTTCTGTTTTTGTGCCAATGCCATGCAGTTATTACTACTATTGCTCTGTAGTACAACTGGAGATCGGGGATAGAGATACCTCCAGATGATCTGTGGTTGTACAGGATTGTTTTGGAGATTCTGGGTTTTTTGTTTCTCCATATGAAGCTGAGAATCTTTTTTTCAAGCTCTGTAAAGAATTGAGTTGGTATTATGATGGGAATTGCATTGAATCTGTAGATTGCTTTTGGCAGGATGGCAATTTTCACAATGTTAATCCTACCAATCCATGAGCACCGGAGATCTTTCCATCTTCTGAGATCTTCTTCAATTTCTTTCTTCAGAGACTTGAAGTTTTCCTCAAATAGGTCTTTCACTTGCTTGGTTAGTGTCACCCCAAGGTACTTTATGTTATTAGTGGCTATTGTGAAGGGTGTTGTTTCCCTAATTTCTTTCTCGGCCCTTGTGTCTTTGGTATACAGGAGGGCTTCTGATTTTTTTGAGTTGATTTTGTATCCTGCCACTTTGCTGAAGGTGTTTATCAGCTGGAGGAGTTCTCTGGTTGAATTTTTGGGGTTGCTCATATATACTATCATATCATCTGCGAATAGTGACACTTTGACTTCTTCCTTTCCGATTTGTATCCCCTTGATCTCCTTTAGTTGTCTTATTGCTCTGGCTAGGACTTCAAGTACTATGTTGAAGAGGTAGGGAGAGAGTGGGCAGCCTTGTCTTGTCCCTGATTTCAGTGGGATTGATTTAAGTTTCTCTCCATTGAGTTTGATGTTGGCTATAGGTTTGCTGTATATTGCCTTTACTATGTTTAGGTATGTGCCTTGCATTCCTGATCTCTCCAAGACTTTAAACATGAATGGGTGTTGGACTTTGTCAAATGCTTTTTCAGCATCTAAGGAGATGATCATGTGGTTTTGCTCCTTCAGTTTGTTTATGTGGTGGATTACATTGATGGATTTCCATATGTTGAACCACCCTTGCATGCCTGGAATGAAGCCTACTTGGTCGTGGTGGATGATATCTTTGAAGTGTTCTTGGATTCGGTTTGCAAGTATTTTATTGAGTATTTTTGCGTCAATGTTCATAAGAGAGATAGGTCTGAAGTTCTCTTTTTTTGTTGGGTGTTTGTGTGGTTTAGGTATCAGGGTGAATGTTGCTTCATAGAATGAGTTTGGTAATGTATCTTCTCTTTCTATTTTGTGGAATAGTTTGAGGAGAATTGGTGTGAGCACTTCTTTGAAGGTCTGGTAGAATTCCACGCTGAAACCATCTGGCCCAGGACTTTTTTTGGAGGGGAGACTGTGAATGACTGCTTCAATTTCCTTGGGGGATATAGGGCTGTTCAGTCTTTCTACCTGATCTTGACTTAATTTTGGAAGATAGAATCTATCAAGAAAATTATTCATTTCATTTAGGTTTTCAAATTTTGTGGCATATAGGCTTTTGTAGTATGACCTAATGATTGTTTGAATTTCCTCTGTGTCTGTAGTTATGTTACTCTTTTCATCTCTGATTTTGTTGATTTGGATAGATTCTCTCTGCTTTTTAGTTAGTTTAGCTAAAGGTTTGTCTATCTTGTTGATTTTCTCAAAGAACCAGCTTTTTGTTTCATTGATTCTTTGAATAGTTTTATTTGTTTCTAATTGATTGATTTCAGCCCTGAGTTTGATTATTTCCAGCCTTCTGCTCCTCTTGGGTGTATCTGCTTCTTTTTTTTTCTAGGGTTTTCAGTTGGGCCATTAAGTTGTTTGTATGTGATGTTACGAATTTCTTCTTGCAGGCACTTAGTGCTATAAATTTTCCCCTGAGCACTGCTTTCAATGTGTCCCATAAATTTGGGTATGTTGTGCCTTCATTTTCATTGAATTCTAGGAAGTCTTTAATTTCTTTCTTTATTTCTTTCTTAACCCAGCTGTCGTTGAGTAACAAGTTGTTCAGTTTCCATGTGCGTGTAGGCTGTTTGTTATTTCTGTTGTTGTTGAGGTCCAGCTTAAGTCCATGGTGGTCAGATAGAATACAAGAGATTATTTCAATCTTTTTGTATCTGTTGAGGCTTGCTTTATGACCAACTATATGGTCTATTTTGGAGAAGGTTCCATGAGGTGCTGAAAAGAAGGTATACTCTTTTGAGTTTGGATGAAAAGATCTGTAGACGTCTATCAAGTCCATTTGATTTAGGGTCTCTGTAAGTGTTTTTATTTCCCTATTTGTTTTCTGTCTAGTTGATCTGTCCCTTGGTGAGTGTGGAGTGTTGAAGTCTTTCACTATTAGCGTTTTAGGATCAATGTGTGATTTAAGCTTTGATATTGTTTCATTTACGAATGTAGGTGCTCTTGTATTTGGGGCATAGATATTCAAAATTGTGATGTCCTCTTGGAGGATTTTTCCTTTGATGAGAATATAGTGGCCGTCCTTATCTTTTTTGCTTAACTTGGGTTGAAAGTCTATTTTATTAGATATTAGGATGGCTACTCCCACTTGTTTTCTGCAACCATTTACTTGAAAGACATTTTTCCAGCCCTTTACTCTGAGGTAGTGTTTATCTTTGTTGCATAGGTGTGTTTCTTGGATGCAACAGAATGATGGATCCTGTTTCCGCAACCATTCTGTTAGTCTGTGTCTTTTAATTGGGGAGTTGAGTCCGTTGATAGTGATAGAAACTAGTGACCAACAATTGTTACTTACTTTAGATGTGGTGTTGGTGGTGTCACTGAGTTTCATTGCTTGTCTTCTTTTGGTTTTTTTTTTTTTTTGTGTAGTTATCTATTTCCTCTGTTTCCCTCGATGTAGTTGTTTTCTTTGGTTTGGAGTTTCCCTTCTAGTAACTACTGTAGAGCTGGGTTACTAGGTAGATATTGTTTAAATTTGGTTTTGTCTTGGAATATCTTGAATTCTCTGTCTATGTTGATTGAAAGTTTTGCTGGGTATAGTATTCTGGGTTGGAATCTGTGGTCCCTTAAGGACTGTATGATTTCTGTCCAGGCCCTTCTGGCTTTCATAGTTTCTGTTGAGAATTCTGGTGTGATTCTGATAGGTCTACCTTCATATGTTACTTGGCCTTTTTCCCTTGCTGCTTTTAGAATTTTTTCTTTGTTTTGTAGGTTCAGTGTTTTGACTATGATGTGACGTGAAGAATTTCTTTTCTGGTCTAGTCTACTTGGTGTTCTGTAAGCCTCTTGTGTGTTTATGGCCATCTCCTTCTTTAAGTTGGGAAAGTTTTCTTCTATAATTTTCTTGAAAATATTTTCCGGATCTTTGAGCCTGATGTCTTCTTTTTCTTCTACTCCTATTATTCTTAGGTTTTGTCTTTTCATGGTGTCCTTGATTTCTTGGATGTTTTGTGTTTGGAACTTTTCTGATTTTATTTTTTCTCTGAGAGACGTGTCAATTTCCACAAGTGTATCTTCGGCTCCTGAGATTCTTTCTTCCATCTCTTGTATTCTGTTGGTGATGCTTACCTTTGTGGTGCCTGATCTTTTCTCTATGTTCTCCAGCTCCTGGTTTTTCTCTATTTGTGTTTTCTTTATTGATTCTAATTCTGTTTTCATGTCTTGCACCATTTCCTTCATCTGTTTGAATGTGGACTCCTGCTTTTCAATGATAGCTTCTATTGTTTTGTCTGTTTGCTCTCTATGTATCACTAATTGTGCCTCTACTTCTTTGGGTATAATTGCCTGTATTTCTATGAGAGCTTTGTTTATTTCTTCTTTATTTGCCTTCATTTGTGTGGACATTTCTTTGAGAGCTTTGTGCATTTCTTCTCTGTTTGCCTCAATTTTCGTGGTCATTTCTCTAAGAGCACGATTTGTTTCCTCTTGGTTAGTCTCGATTTCTTTGGCTATTTCTCTGAGGGCCTTGTTTATTTCATCTTTATGGGCCTCTAATAGCTGGAGAAACATAGTTTTGAGGTCGTTTTCTTGTATATCTAGTGAATTGAAGTGTCCATTGTTTTCTAGGGTTGCTGGTGAGGTCATTATATCCTGATTTTTGTTGGGAGTGTTCTTACGTCTGCCTCTAGCCATCTGGTTATTTATAATCCTCACTGGTTGTTCCTCGAGATTGTAGTTTGGGCTATGATCCTCTCTTTCTGTTTTCTGGATTGTTTTTCAGGAAGATGAGAGAGGTACACTGCTTTGGGAGTGTGCACTGTGTTTTCAGTTTTGCCTAAGTAAGGAATGTGACGCTGGCGCTATTTGCGTGCGCTTTTAGCGGGCGCAGTGTGCATGTGCGGATTCTCTGACTATTACAGTGGCCTGCAAGCCACTATTACGCAGTTCTGACTGAGATCCAGGGATTGTTTGCCTGTGTTGCCCTTGTGGACCCGCAAGGCAGAGGCTTCAATGTTGGGGTCGCTATCCCAAGAATCCCTATGATGCCCTCACTAGGGGTGTGGGTGGAAGGGATCTCATCTGGTTGCTTCTGTGGAGAGGCCTTGGGTCTGGGGCAATCTCTCCCTAGAAGGCTCACTCACTCTCTTGCAGGACCAGTTGGTATGCACAGGGGTTCCCCTTGCTCACTACTCTCTGTTTTGGTCCTGCTGCGGAAGTGCACAGGTAGGCTAACAGTCAGCTCTGTGACACTGTGGCCGCAGGACTCGGTGTCCACCTTTCCTGTGTGCTGCCTCTTTGTCCTTTCCCTCTGCCAGGAGGGGTTATGTTGACTGGTCTCTGGGTGGCATGGGAAAGAGTTAGGATGAATGTACTCAATCCCAGATCCTGGGCCCAGATCTCTCTGCCAGAAGCCGCCTAGCGGTAGAATCTATGTTTGCTGATCCCAAGAGAGTACCGGGTAGGGTTGAGTGTCCTCAGATCCAGAGCTTGGGTTTCTCTGCTAGGGGCTGCTGAGTGAGGTGGTGAGAGGGTGCGGTGTCCTTGGCAGGCTGCTTCTGTGTCCTTCCCCTCTGACCTTCTCCTCTGTTAGGGCAAGCTTATGGAGGTGCTCTCAGGGGAGTGTCAGCAGGGGTTGGAGCTTCTCAGTCGGATCCTGAGCCCTGAGTCGGCATTTCTCTGCCAGGGGTCGGGGGGGGGGCACCATTGATAGAACTTGCTGCTAGACCTTATTGCGCTGGACCCAGGATAATCTCAGGACGTGTAGAATGACCACAGTCCCAGATCCCGAGCTGTAGTTTGTTTGCTAGGAGCGGCAGGCAGCACTGGAGTTCTGGCACTGTGAAGCTGCTGTGCACCTCTTTATCCTTCCACTCCACTGTGGCAGGGTTATGGCGGCGTTTGAGGGAGTGCCCGAAAGGATTGGGTTTTCTCAGCCCCGATCTTGGGTTGGGGTACAGACAATGTGGTCTGTGGCAGATTCTGTTGGATGCCTCCTGCCTCCTCCGAAGAGGGAGTAGGGATTTTGAGCTGGGCACACAGCTGAAATCCGTGCGTGGCAGGAGCTCAATTGTGATGGTGGCAGGTACCCGCTGAGGTTGGAGAGACCTTCCAGGGAAAGACTGGGTGACCCTTGACCAGTCTGGCAACTTTCCTTCTCCCTCGGGTTTTTTTGTGACTGGGGCTCCCAGCCTCAGGCACCCATGTGCCCACCAATCAGCCTGGGAAACTGATTGGGACAAGCAGGCTTGCGGCACCAGCCTGGAGACCCAAAGCCCGCAGTGCCAGGTTCTCTTCTGGGTTCTGGCTGGGCAGCCGAGAGTGGACCCGACCGATTCCCATGCCGTGGGTGCCTTCCCTCACCTGGGAAACAGGATCGATCGCTGTTGTTTTAGGGCCCAGAGTTCAGTCTCCTGGTTGCTGCATGGAGTGTGTTGTCCCGCTTCTCAGACACGGTGTTCTCCCGGTGCTGCCATCTTGTCAGGTCTTCAATTTCTTTCTTCAGAAACTTAAAGTTCTTGTCGTACAGGTCTTTGACTTGCTTGACTAGAGTTACAGCAAGATACTTTATATTATAATATTTTGAAGGGTGTAGTTTCCCTAATTTCTTTCTTAGCCTATTTATCATGTGTATAATGGAAGGCTACTGATTTTTTTGAGTTAATTTTGTATCCAGCCACTTTACTGAAGGAGTTTATCAGCTGTAGGAGTTCCATGGTAGAATTTGGGGGATCACATATGTATACCATCATATCTTTTGCAAATAGTGATAGTTGGAATTCTTCCTTTCCAATTCACACCCCTTTGATATCCTTTAGTTGTCTTATTGCTCTAGCTAGAACTTCAAGTGCTATATTGAGGAAATATGGTGATAGTGGGCAGCCTTGTCTTGTCCCTGATTTCAATTTAATTTGATGTTGGCTGTATGCTTGTTGTATATAGCTTTTAATATGTTTAGGTATGTGCCTTGTATTCCTGATATTTCCAAAACATTTTTTATGTTCGACTTTTTTTTCTTTATTTTTTTTAATTTTATTTTTTTCTTATCAGTTACATTTTATTAACTCTGTATCCCAGCCGTGTCCCGATCCCTCATTCCCTCCCAGTCCCTCCCTCCCTCCCTCATCTCCACCGTGTCCCTTGCCAAGTCCACTGATAGAGGGGACCTCCTCCCCATTCATCTGCTCCTGTTTTATCAGGTATCTTCAGGACTGGCTGCAAAGCTCTCCTCTGTGGCCTAACAGGACTGCTCCTCCCTTGGGGTGTTTTTTAATTAAATTTTTTAATTTAATCACAATTTATTTACTAAGTATCCCAGCTGTAGCCCCCTCCCTCATTCCCTCCCTCACTGATTCCCTCACTCATCCATGCCCCTCTCCAAGCAGATACAACTCATAACCGAACTTTGGGCAGAGTGCAGGGAATCTTAGAAGAGAAGGGAGAGATAGTAAAACCCAGAGAGTACAGGAGTTCTACACGGATAGCAACAGAACCAAAATATTTGGGTACCGGAGTATTTTCTGAGACTGATACTCCAACCAAGGAACATTCATGAAGATAACCTAGAACCCCTGCTCACATGTAGCCCATGGCATTTCATTATCCAAGTGGATTCCCTAATATGGAATTAGGGACTGTCTCTGACATGAACTCAGTGGCTAGCTCTCTGACTGCCTTCCCCAGATGGGGGAGCAACCTTGCCAGTGCAGGACAGTGCAGCCTGTTCTGAAAAGACCTTATAATCGAGGGTCAGATGGAAGGGGAGGAGAACCTCCCCTGTCTGTGGACTTTCCAAAACTTTTAACAAGAAGTGTTGGATTTTGTCAAAGGCTTTTTCAGCATCTAATAAGATGATAATGTTTGGTTTTTTTGTTTTTCTTTTTGTTTGTTTGTTTTTTTTTCAGTTTGTTTAAATGGTGGATTACATTGATTGGCTTTTATATTGCACCACTCCTGCATGCCTGGGTGAATCCTGCTTCATCACGTTGAATGATATTTTTGATATGTTCTTGGATTGGTTTGTGAGTATTTTGTTGAGTAGTTTCGCTTCAATGATCAGAAGGAAATTGGTCTGATATTCTTTTTTATTGTTGGTCTTTGTGTGGTTTAAAATCAGGGTGTCTGTGGCCTTATAGATTTAGTTTGGCAATGTTCCTTATTTTTCTATTTTCTGAAATAGTATAAGCTCTTCTTTGAAAGTCTGATGATAACCCTATATCTGACAAAGGGCTGGGATATCCAGAATATATAAAGAACTAAAGAAGTTAAAAAGCAATAAATCAAGTAATCCAATTAAAAAATGGGGTACAGAACTAAACAGAGAATTCTCTGTAGAATATAGAATGAAAGAGAAAACACTTAAAGAGATACTCAAGGTCCTTAGCCATCAGAGAGATGCAAATCAAAATGACCCCGCGATTTCACCTCATACCCAACAGAATGGCTAAAATGAAAATCTCAAGTAACAACACATGCTAGAGAGGTTGTGGAGAAAGGGGAACCCTCCTCCACTGCTGGTGGGAATGTAAACTGGTACAACCACTTTGGAAATCAATCTGGCACTTTCTCAGACAATTGGGAATAGTGCTTCCTCAAGACCCAGCTATACCACTCCTAGGCATATATGCAAAATATGGTCAAGTACACAACAAGGATATTTGCTCAACCATGTTTGTAGCAGCTTTATTTGTAATAGCCAGAACCTGGAAACAACCTAGATGTCCATCAGTGGAAGAATGGATACAGAAATTGTGTTACTTTTACACAATGGAATACTTACTCAGCAGTTAAAAACAAGGAAATCATGAAATTTGCAGGCAAATGGTGAGATCTAGAAAAGATCATTGTGAGTGAGGTGTCCCTGAAGGAGAAAGACACACATGGCATATACTCACTTATATAGACCTATAAGATAGGATAAACATACTGAAATCTATACACTGAAAGAAGATAAACAATAAAGTGGACCCTGGGTAAGATGATCAATCCTCACTCAAAAATACAAGTGGGATGGACATTGGATGTAGGAGAAAACAAGTAACAGGACAGGAGCCTACCACAGAGGGCCTCTGAAAGACTCTACCTAGCTGTGTATCAAAGCAGATACTGAGACTCAGAGCCAGGGCAGAGTGCAGGGAATCATATGAAAGAAGGGGGAGTTAGTATGACCTGAAGAGGACAGGAACTTCACAAGGACCAAATGTATCTGGGCACAGAGGTCTTTTATGAGACTGTTTCTTCAACCAAGGACCATGTATGGATATAACCTAGAACCCCTGCTCAGAAGTAGTTCACACTAGCTCAGTATCTAAGTGTGGACCTTAGTAAGGGGAACAGGGACTATTGCTGACATGAACTCAATGGCTGGCTCTTTGACCTAGCCCCCGCCAAGGGAGAAGCAGCCCTGCTAGGCCACAGAGGAGGACTTTGCAGCCAGTCCTGAAGATACCTGATAAACCAGGGTGAGATGAAAGGGAGGAGGTCTTCCCTTATCAGTGGACTTGGAAAGGGGCAGGGAGGAGATGAGGGAGGAAGGGTAGGATTGGGAGGGAAGAGGAAATGGGATACAAATTTAATAATCTGACTAATATTAAAAATTGTTTTAAATAAAAAATTTAGAAAGTAAAAAAATAAAGTACAAAACTGAAAAAAAAATTAGAAATTAAAAACATACTGAAAACAAAATAAGAAAGTCTGGTGGTATTCTATGCTGATACCATCTGACTGTGGCCTTCTTCGTTGTTTTTTTTTTTTTTTTTTTTTTTTTTTTCGGATGGGAGCCTTTTAATGACTGCTTCAATTTCTACTCAATGATAACTGGGTCAGAGAACAAAGAAAGAAAAAAAATTAAAGACTTTCTAAAATTCAATGAAAATGAAGAAATGAAGACACAACATACCCAAACTGATAGGACACAATGAAAGCAGGGCTAAGAAAAAAGTTCATAGCATTGTCTTCATAAAGAAATTGGAGGGAGATCATACCAGCCACTTAACAGCTCACATCAAAGCTCTAGAATTTTTTTTTTTTTTAAAAAGAAGCACATGCACCCAAGAGGAGTAGATAGCAGGAAATAATAAAAAGAGAAACAAACACATCCAATAGGAGTATACGGCAAGAAATAAACTCCAGGCTGGCATCAATAAATTAGAAACAATGAGAACAACACAAAGAATCAACAAAACCAAGAGTTGGTCCTTTGAGAAAATTAACAAGATAAACAAACCCTGAGCCAAACTAAAAAGCAGAGAGACAATATCCAAATCAAGAAAATCAGAAATGAAAAGGAAGACATAACAGCAGACATGGAAGAAATTGAAAGAAACATTAAGTCTTACCTCAAAGGCCTATAGTCCACAAAATTGGAAAATCCAAATGAAATGGACAATTTTCATGATAGATTCCATTTATCAAATTTAAATCAAGACCAGGTAAACAAGTGAAAAGAGTTCTTTTCTTCATCAGGTTCTTCTCATGTCCTGCCTCTGTTCAGCAGTTCAGTTTTGTGCATTCATCTAAAGAGACCAGCCCTTCATAGTCCTCATGACTGAGGTTTCTTTCTAAGATAACTAATCTAAAACAAAAATCAAATGCATAATATACATGATTTTAGCAAGAGAACTATGAAAAACAGATTGTCTCTAATGGTGAGCTATAAAATCTTATTAAACAACATGCTGCTTAAGTTGCCGTTACATAGTGTCAACCAATCGATTAGAAAGCTGAAATTGTACTCAGTTGAATTCTATGTCACACATAATCAACACATTCCATTGACCACTTGTTTTATTACAATGTAAAAGTAAGTTTAAATGGAGGTTAGATAAAGTTGGATTTATAGTTTTGACAATATCACACTTTAGAAATCAGTAACAGCTACTAAAACCTAGTACCACCCTGAAGTATTCCAGATCTATTTCTTGAAGGTTCCACCACTCATGGCAGTAATAAAATATCCTAGCAAAGAACACCCTTAAAGAGCTCTGTACTCTTGCCTTAATACAGCTGTCTTGTTATTTCTGCTGCATCTCCCCAAAGGTGACAGATCAGATGCAGGGTTAGAATACATCCATCATCACTGATTTTTCTCTCTCCTGTGACCTAGCTCCTCACTTGTTTGTATTGGACTTGAACCTTTACAGGACATTCCCTGAAGAGCAATTTGTCCAGTCACATGGTGCTTCCCTGTGAATGAGTTTTACCCACTGGCACTCACGACTGGAGGAACCAAAGAACAAGCCATATTTGACAAAAAAACAAAAAATAGTAAACTCCAGAAAACTGATAGGAAGACTTTGAAAATAATGTTTGATCTAAGAATTTTTTTTTTTTTGAGAAGGATTGATTTGCTATCAGATAAATGACTTTTCAAATAATATTTCCACAGCTTAGGCTTGTCTTGTTCCTTATTCCTTCCTTCATGAACACATTTCAGGTTCCTCTCTGCTCTTTTGGAGAAAGATGAACCTTCCCCTCTCTATTCCTGACACTCTTGGATAGGACAAGTTTCTCACACACTTCCTTAAGTCTCACTGTATTACTTTGTGCAGTCCTTGTGTTGTTCCTGTGATGAATATCTCTTTTAGTCTCTCAGTTATAAGCTGCTAAGGGATGGAGCAGACACATTTTATACATCTTTTTATCTCTAGTATTAAAGATGACATTTGACATATAATCACCTCCTTAAATACTGAGTAATCATGAGAGACACAACTTAAGTACTAATACAGTAGTGACAGCTAAAAAGATGGTTGGACTTTGGTTCCAGCAAATTACTTCTTATTCCAGTAGCTATATCATCAAAGTGCCAGGCAGTTACATATCAACTGTCATTTTTATTATTTACCACAACCAGATTGAGAACATGATTGTGATTTTTGACAATGGAGTTCTTTATAGAAAAGAATCCTGTAAAATTTCTTTACCAATTCAGCTCCATCTACAGGAAAGGAGGCCTGGATACTGATGCAGGGACTACTTCAACCTCTACAGATCAAGTAAACTGCTTCACTTCCTAACTAGAATCAGAAATGAGATTTTAAAATATCATGGTACACATCTAGAGAGATGTCAGCAATTAAGAAACTTGATTTTCTAAAGGATACACTTTTAATTCCAAACACTGACACTGAGTAGCTCACACCCACTGTAACTCCAGCTCTAAGGCATCTAATGCCCTTCTCTGGACTCCATGGACACAAATGACATATATTCACACATACATACACACAAAGAGAGAGAAATATAAATTTTAAAATTTTAAATTTTTCATATAAATGTGTAACAGTCGAAAATCAGCTTATCATTACTATGACAAATAACACAGATAAAGGCTATTTGAGGTTACCATTATTAGAAGTTTCAGTCCATTAATGGTCCATGGCTCTAAGACCATAGATAAACTTAATTTTATGGCTAGAAAATGTAAAAAAAAAATAAGAAAGAGAAAAGAAAAAAAGAAATAGCAGACTGAGTCTCGTTATCATTATTGAAGACCCAGTCATCCCAAACCAACCGTTTGGTCCCACTTTTCCCACTCCACCCAACCTCTACCAGTAGTACCTCTCTCTGAGAATCAAGCCTCTAACCCATGTGCCTTTATGCAGAGGCTCCAAAGATGCAAACAACAACACAGTGTTAGGAGGCTACATAAGTTCAGAAAAGACTCTATATCTAAGATTCTCCATAATTTATATCTCCCAGTCTATTCATGGTAATCAGCTTATTTTCAGTGTTTTCCTGTTAAATGTCATGTTTTAAAACATTATCATTCCCCTTTCCTTGCTGAACATAATGGGTGTTTTGAATTTTAGTGTATCTATGAAGTCTAAGGAACCAGAGTCTCCGAACCTTGAGCCCCAGTGGCCACTGTCATCTGTGTTGTTGTAGAACTCAGGTCCATTCAACTTCTGCACTTCTCATCTATTCACCGGTGAGAATCAGCCTCACTATAACCCTGACCTACGGCTGCCATCCCTATTTCACAGGTGTGTCCCAGGGAGATCAAGTATGGAGTAGGGATACTCCTTCAAGAAAACTGTTTCGGGGTCTTCCCAGAGACTCATACTCCAACCAAGAACCAGGCATGGAGATAACCTAGAACCCCTGCATAGATGTAGCCCATGGCAGTTTAGTGTTCAAGTGGGTTACATAGTAATGGGAAGAGGGACTGCCTCTGACAGAATCTGATTGGCCTGCTCTTTGATCACTTCTCCCTGAGGGGGGAGCAGCCTTAGCAGGCCACAGAAGATGACAATGCAGCCACTCCTGATGTGATCTGCTAGACTAAGATCAGAAGGAGGAGACGAAGACCTCCCCTATCAGTGGACTTGGGTAGGGGCATGAGTGAAGAAGGGGGAGGGAGGGTGAGACTGAGAGGGGAGGAGGGAGGGGCTTATGGGGGGATAAAAAGTGAATAAAGTGTAATTAATAAGATAAAATTAAATTTAAAAATAAAAAGAAAGAAAGAAAAAAAGAAAGGAAGGAAGGAAGGAAGGAAGGAAGGAAGAAAGAAAGAAAGAAAGAAAGAAAGAAAGAAAGAAAGAAAGAAAGAAAGAA